>NC_027756.1:4238713-4249694 GCF_000695525.1 Brassica oleracea var. oleracea
TTTTGGTTACAAAATAGGTATAAATCAAGTACTTTAAAACCGAAGAACCGGTTGGAACCCAAAACCCGAAAGTACACCGGGTTGTACCGGTTCTTTGAAGATTTACTAACCCCGATCCGAACCCGATAAAACCCGAACCGGTCCCGAACCGAATTTTTATATAATCCGAATGGAGCTGATTTTGATAAACCCGAAAAACCGAGACCCGATTGGACAAAACCGAAACCCGATTGGGACCCCGAATGCCCAGGCCTAGTGGACAGCAAGGGCCTGACTCAAAAAACGCAACCGCAACCGCTGCAATTTTTAGCGGTTTTAAAAAATTTGTAAAACTGGTTTTGCGGTTAAAAATTAGTGCGTTTGCGAAATATTTATGACTGGTTAATTACCAAATGCAGCAGCGGTTAGATAATAAATTAACAATAATTATAAAAATATCAAAAATCATAATATTATAATAAATATAAAAATTAGATTTAGAAATTTTATAGTTTTAAATTTTTAAAAATTATAGAAAATATTTTTATTTTAAAAATTTATAATATTAAATAAAATATAATTTATATATTTTAGTATTTTTATAATTCTAATTTAAATTTTTATTTAATTTTTAAATTTGTATTTTGTATTTATATTGTTTTTCAAAAAAAATTATCTTCCCGCTTTCGCGACCGTCTGCAACCGCAAACGCTAGCTGGAACCAGTTTTTGAATTTATGAAATTTAAAACGGTTTAAATGATTGTTGCAAAACGTCAACAACCGTTACCAATCGTCTGCGTTAACGGGTGGTAACGGAGAAACCAATCATACCCTTTAGAAAAAAAAATCACATTAGTTGCGTTTGCTCGATCCGTATTTCAAAATAAAGATTTGGAAACTGGCTTAAGTTGGAGAAGCTATGTATAATTACAATAACATACATCCCATGTTTAAAAAAGTGAAAAATATAAGTACTATATTAAGTTATCATTAAACTTTATAGTAAGTTATACTCAAATTGCAATATAAATGACTGAAGTAATTTAACATTGAGTCTGACACCTTAAGAAGAAGTGATTAGTCGCCGTCAAGCGAGAAAAAGTGATTAGTCCACTTGGCGGATACGCAAGATTTTGCTATGTTGATTGTCTCACCGAGATTTTCTTTTCATTAATATCGTGACAATAATTTATTCATGACCACTAGACCACTTGCACCGAGCACCTTAAACAAATACTCCATTTTATTAAACGGATTTTCTTATTGTTAATTTACAGTTTACGTGAACCAATGCAAATGCAATCCTGAGCTATGTATGTGTTTCGTTTTTGTAAAGACTTTACCGCTAACTTGAGACCCACCCAATCTAACACAAATGTGTGTTGGAGTGAATAAGACCGATAATAATAGACAACTTATGTTAGATTAAAACACTGAGTATTTGTCAATCTATTTTAAATGCCAATTCGGTTTTGATAATTATTTTTAGTGAAATATCTCATTAACTAAAGACTAATCTGTTTAAAACTACCAACTAAACAATTTTGGAAACCTCTTTAAATAAAAATTTGTCACCAAAATATTTGTGATGAAGTGAATTGTGAGGTACTCGTATCTGGGAATTTTTAATGTCATTAACACAACTTTATCTCTATCTAGGAAAGTTGATTTACAACCTACAATGTATTATTATCGACGGTAGACCATAAGTTGATTTAGAACCTAAAATGTATTATTATCGACGGTAGACCATCTCCAATGGTTTACTCTATTATTTCCTTTAAAATAGAGTAACTATATAATAGAATTGAATGTTGCTCCAATGGTACTTTATTTTAGAGTGAAAAATATAGTGATGAACAAAAAATAATAAAATTACTCTATATATAGAGTAAAAAATAGGTTTACACTATTATAGAGTAGAAAATAAAGTATCATTGGAGTATTTTTACTCTAAACTTTATTTTATAAGAAAAAATAGAGTTGAGTTGGAGATACCCGATAGCTTTGGAACACCATAACAACAGCTTTTTGTCAATGTTAATAAACCTTATTTCCAGAGAAACATGACATAGAACACATCTGCGTTTACCTAAACAGTTGATCTCTAGTTGGCAAATGTGTGATCATGATGAATGATTATTATGATTAATATAATCAAAGTCCATTGTGCTTCTCAAATGAAATATTGTACTTTAAAGTAGGTTCCATGGCCACACCAAATAGACACAAAAGAAGACATTGGCTAATCAGAATAGGTAATAAAAGACAGAAATGGTACTTCTTCATTCATTTGTCTCCATAAAGAGAGAGTAGAACTGGTTGATGGATTAATCAACCTTGGTGATCGTTGGATCGTTTTGAAGATTAGGCTGAGCAAGCTGGAGATGGTAACTAAGATCAATCTCTGAAGGAAGCGTAGGGAGCTGAAGAACACTGCTTTGTTGCTGCTGATGATCATTATAGTACTGAACATGCTCTAGAAACTGTTGATACTCCATTGGTTTGGTCTCTATCTCAGCTTGCTGAAACTCAATCCCCGTACGATGCTCATCATGAAGCTGCAATATAGCCATACGGCATGGATAGTAAAATATGTCATTTAATCCAAAATGTGCAAACAAATTAACATTCTCTAGCTAGTAACCAAACTTACCCAACGGTACATATTGTTGTTATCGTCTTCTAGCATCCGCCTCTACAATATGCATAAACATGATATTGAATATTAATTAAACCCGCCATATGACTATCATTTATAGAAGAAATATAAGGGAAAAAAAAGTGAATCGAGAAGCGACCTTTCTGCTAAGATTCCCCAACTGTTGCTGCAGCAACTCCTTCTTCAATAAATTAGCATTAGAGATAGAAAAAGGGAGAAATCAAACAAACTGTAACGATATATAGTTTAAAGAGAATACATTTTTGTAAGCATATATGACGCTACCTTACGCTCACGGACTTTATGGACAGAATGTTCGAGCTGTTGCTCTAGCCCATCGAGCTCGTGTGGAGGAATGGAGGCTAAGTCATGTCCATGGTATGGACGCAGACGGAGCTCAAGCTTACATGTCTCCCTTCTTAGTATTTCAATCTCATGGCGCAGGTCATCCTATATATATAAACGAAAACTATTTTTGTTGTTGTTTTGAATTGGTAAGACCAAAGTATATATGTTATACCCGGTCGTCATTAAGGTCAGGAAGTTGCAATCCTTCTTTTGTCAAATATCTGTCAATGAGCTGAGGCATACTGTTCAATATTGGTAATTATGAAAGGTGATCAAATTAGTATCTTCAATCTCACAACGTCAAGACTAATTGAATAATCAATGGAGGAAAATAAAACTCAAAAAAAACGAATTTAATTCTCTAGATTATGATCTATATATACTTTGACAAACAAAAGGATGTCCAAAAGAACTGATACAAAAAATTAAAATGAAAAGGTGTTTCCCCTTCTTTATTTTGTTAGAAAACTTAGAACTAATAATATAGCATACCTTTATTCTCATATTATAAGGAGAACGATGCATGTGAATAAGTTTATCTTCTCGTTTGACTTATATCTACAACGATCTAATTAACACAGCATTAAAATTAAATATTCTTAAATCGAATAATTAAAAAAGACTTATATATTTCTAAAAAAAAGACTTATATATAGGTTGAAAAGGGGTTATACGCGGTGTTCTACAAACACAACTTGAAATCTTTTTATGAGAAAGTTGTTCAACAAATGTCAAATTTTTGTAGATCTCTTTGCTCACTGGTGAGGAAAATATAGATTATAACCCATATGTAGTTATAAACCAATAATAAAATTATATATACAAATAAAATAAATAATAAAAATATAGCATCAGAGAGATTCTTAACTTCTGGGCCAAATTAAATTCTTAAAACATTATTCATGGTACCTGCTACTTCAGAAACTAATGATGAAAACTGTTTCTTCACTTCACAAGCACGAAGAGCTGTATGTCTCCCGTGCTCATTAATTAGTTCAGTTACAGTTGACAGAAAAAGATACTAATAGATCACAAGTATGTATAGATCTCTGAAACCCTAATTTGAGAGAGAAGAGAGAGAGAGAGAGAGAGAGAGAGAGAGAGAGAGAGAGAGAAGGGAAGAAGAAGGAGCTAACTTAGAGTGTTCGGAGCAGTACTGGGTGAGCTTTCCGGTGGCAGAGAAGACGATGAGACCGATGTGAGCATCACAGAGAACAGAGAGCTCACGAGTCTTCTTGATAAGACCATTTCTTCTCTTGGAGAAGGTCACTTGCCTCGATGTCTTATTCTCTATCTTCTTTATCTCGATCTTCCCTCTTCCCATCTCTCTCCTCTTCCTCTTATTTCCCCCGTCCTCTTCCTCCTGATTCAATATATATATGTGATGTGGAAGTTAGATCAACTAAGAATAAATCTCTAGTCAACTAAAAAACGAAGTGTTTGCAAAAAAAAAAAAAAAACTACAAAACTAACAACAAATAAGAATCTAAAGCCCTAGAGGTAATTACAGGATTCATTTCAATAATAGTTTGAATCTTGATGTGTGATTAGAGAGAAGCGAGAGTACGTGTGAGTGAGTGGTAGATATATAGATCTAGAGAAAGAGAAAAGAAAGAAACAGGAGAAGAGAGAGTCTTTTTTAAAGTACTTGTTGAGCTGTGTTCTTGGGGATGATCTGGAAATGCAGATCAGTAGGATGACACAAAGTGGAGAGAGGTTAATGGGGAATAATATGCTTAATCAGACTTTCTCGTTTCTCTTTATATAAATTCTGTGTGTAGCGTATGTTTTCAGCTCACCATTTTCTAATTTCATTTCTCTCTCTTTTCTCCATTCTTACTACATAAGTTTTTCTAATTTGAGAGTGCAATTAATGTTTATATATAAAGCTTACGTATTTCAACATCAACAATTTCTTAGGGCCAATTAGTGTTGTTGCGTTATGCAGTAACCATTTATGCTCAGCATTATCCTCGTCTCGTGATATGTCTTAATTTGTACCTTCAAACTATGTGTGCGCGCTAATATCGTAAACATAAATGAAAACCCTGTTCCAAAAAATATATATATCCTAAACATAAACTTTATATATGTACAGCTAGGCCTGGGCAAAATAACCGGAACCGAAGAACCGAACCGAAACCGAACCGAAATACCCGAAACCGGAACCGGACTAATACCCTCAAATATCCGAACGGTTCGTATATTTTTATATCTGAAATAACCGAACCGAACCGGAACCGAACCGAGAACCGAATGGGTACCTGAATATATAAAAATATTAATTATATATACATATAACATCACTAAATATATATTTTTAATTTAAAATTCTATTAAAAGTATCTGAAAATAGTAGAGGATAACTAAATTATTATAAAGTATCCAAACTACCCGAAAGTATCCGAAACTATCCAGATAGTTTTATCCGAAATATCCAAAGTAATCCGAAATATCCAAATTTTTTATCTAAATCATCCTAATTATTTGATATTTTACCCTAAATAACCGATATTTTATCCAAATTATCCGAACTATCCGAACCCTAACCGGATCCAAATGAGAACCGAACTTTTTCCGGATATTTTACGGTTCCTACATTTACTATCCGAACCGAACCGAACCCGAAACTATCCGAACCGAACCGAACCAAAAATAGGTCAAGTACTAAATGGATCCTCTAGCCCCTATCCGAACTACCCAAAACCCGAAATACCCGAACCGAACCGAACCGATACCCGAAATGCCCAGACCTATGTACAACAATGTGAATTAACCAAGCAATATACCCAACACTTAACTAGCAAGTAATATATAAAAGAAGTTAAGCTATAAAAAATTAAACAAGTTAAGTATTAAGTTATAATTAGACATGTAATGACACTTTTGGTAATTTCTTTAGCAGAGAAATCCCTTTATAATCAAAATTGGACCACTATATTATTTGATCTGCCATGCATGACGCAACACGTATAATGAATCCAAAATGGAAATTTCATGAAAATATGTTACAAGGAAAACAAAGTTACCACAAATGGCAAAAGGCAAAAAGAGAGAGAGAGAGAGTAAGCCAAAGGACAAAATGTAACAATACTTGAAAGTGACTTTTTATATTTTTCTTACCTACCTCCTAAGAGCATATGCAATGGTGAGGTTCACCAATGAATCTTTAGGAATATTTTAATAATTTTTTTTTTTTTTAATTTTTGTTTGAATAGTTAAGGATTCGAATCAAAATTGGTGGTCCAATGGTGTTCCCGAAGATGAAATCCTTAAGGAAAAATTGAAATTGAATCCTTTATTTTTGCCACTTTCATCACGCATCACTTTTGCTGAGACTATCTTCCCATAGCTTCCAAATATCTCTCGCAGCCTTGTTTCGTTGATTGCTTCACTCAAGTTCTTCACGTACAGATTAAACCAACCAACATTAAACTTGGCAACAAAACTGTCTTTGTGCTTCTGTTTCAGCATCTCCATCCTTTCAGCTTTTCTCAAAGCCCTTCCAACAAACAACTTCTTCGATCCTAATTACCAAAAGAATGTTCCAAAATCAGAAACTCTTGTCTAATAACAATCTACTAAGTACCAGCTAAGTGCAGGCAAAGAAGTTAAGTTACCATGTGGTTTTCCATTGAGAGATGGCAGAAGTTGACAAATCCGAAACCTCTCGATCTTCCCATACCATCCCTCATAACCACAACACTAGAGACCGTCCCACATTGAGAAAACATCGTATGGAGAAAATCCTCTGTAACACTCTCGAGCAGATTCTTCACATAAACGTTTGTGAACTCTTGATTCCCAGACATAGCAGCTCTTTCATCCCTGTTAATGAACTTAGCCACAAACCTGATAAAGAAACACACCAATTCTCAACCTTCAGAAGTGAACACAGTTCAACTTACAGTTTCTTGCCATCAACCATAGAGCCTTGGGAGGCAAGACGAGCAGCAACAGCAGATTGCTCCGTAGCAAACTGAACAAAACCGAAGCCTTTACTTTGGCCATTCTCCTCAGCTACTTTGCAAGAAAGTAGGACTCCGAAGGGACTAAACATCCGCTCTAAGCAGATTGCTAGTGATGGAGCTGTCAAGATTCTTAACGAAGAGATTCCCCAATCCACTACGACGATTCATCATCAATCGCAAGAAAACCTAAACTAGAGATGATCGAATCAACACAGAGATTGAGTTTGTTTTTTGTACCAGTGATGGCGGAATCGAAGTTGACGTACTCCGGCAGAGATGAGCGGAGACGACGGGGACAGTCAAGGAGAATTTGGCGAATGATTTGCCTTTTCTCAAGCTCTGATTTTTTTTTTTCTGGCCTTCGGTGAATGATTTTATTCACAAAACCGAGCTATTGGATTTTTTTTTTTGGAAGAAATAAAGAAGAGACGAAATCGAATCTGTCAATCGGAGAGATACAGAAGGGAGAGGATAATCAGAGAGAGTCTCCGGCGGAGATCGGTGGCCTCGGTGGAAAATGAAAAGAAAGGAAGAAGGAGAAGGAAAGAGTGCACAACCTTGCCACGTCACTAAGGACTCCGTCTTTAAACACCTTATCTACGGACCGCTCCTTACTAATCTCAGCCTTATTAATATTTTTTTATTGAGATCATCCTAAGTTAATGCGTTAAGGATTCATGAAATCTCTGCGTTGCGGATGCTATAAGAGCATGATTATTGAGGAATTCTTAGAATGAGGTTCTTATCGGAATATAAGAAACTGTCTCTTAACTTTTAACTTAAAAAAGCTGACTCTTAAATATCTATTTTATTACGATAAGCTAGATCATCTAATACACTGTTACAAAAAAAATTTTTTTATCTAATACACTATACATTTTGGCATCTATTCATAGCAATAGACACTAACTTGGTAACTGAATATATATACGATAGTATCACACTAACTTGGTAACTGAATATATATATACACGATAGTATCACAATATCAATCCATTTAAATTGTGAAGTAAAAAGTCTTTTCCTTTGAATTTTGTGTCACAGATTTTAAGGAGGTCGAGAGAGAACTCGTTTGTTCTGTCAGAGACTCACAGGAAACATGTTATGGTTTCTAAATTAGGTAACTAATTATTAGAGAGGAACAGTTGGGTCCAAGGCTGTTTTCATCATTCCAGCTATTCCACTCTTCTGCATCCTGTTGACCGCATACAAATACGTATATAAGAGATGTATGTAAGTAACTATTGAGTTTTTATCAAGTAACATGCCTAATTAAATGATAAATGTTATTGTTATTGCATACTAAAAGCGCTAATCGATTTCCACCCTGGCCACAGGAGCATTCATCAAACTGCTTGGTAGGGGATTAGAATTAGAGGTTTCTGTACCTGCTGACAGGTTAGTTCTACTCGCTGCTTTGGGTCTCAGTCTACTGCTGTTTCTGCTCTCCTTCAAACTGAAATCAGCTTAAGATTATTGGGGTCTTCTCATTGGCTTATCACATCTCACTTCCTTGGACGGTTTGGATGATTGGTTGAACTCGGAGATAACTGCATCTACCAAGCTTCTGGATTCTATGCAGGTTTAAGCGAGTATTAGTGGATGGGAAGGGTGTGAGGTACTGATGCATTGGCTTGGAGATGAGAAGCTTCTTTCTTGTAAGCTGTCATCTATAAACCTTTAGAAGCTCTTCTGTTTGTTGGTTTCAGTCCATAGTAGCCTTGCAAGGAGTTCATGGCTGGAGAGATATTTGTTTCTGATGGCTTCAGCCTCAAAGACTGGAAGGAATCAAATACTTCTTGGAGCTTGCCATTGCTTGCTGCTGAAAATGAAGCTTTCTCAGAACAATCCGCTCTGCAAGAAGATTTCATATTATATCAATCATGGAGATATATAGGGTTACTTGATATGTGGATGCCCTTTAATTCAAAAACCAATTGATTCATTTATTGACTTGCTTTCTGCTCTTCATTCTTACACTGAGGTGGCAAAATTTAAAGGAAGTAGGTTCTATGGCTAATCAAATATTATTCTAAACTGAGATTGTAAAGTTGATGGCATATTTTACAAAAGTATTAGTTTTGGTAACATGATGAAAACAGAATCTGAAATTGTAGAATCTGCTCATGTACAAGGGTCAGTAATAGCCGCTTTGGTTTGCTGCCTACCATCTTTCCTTAGGCAGTATCCAACGGAAACAACTCTTTGTTAGCACTGCATGTCCTTTGTTCTTACAATAACCGCTTGTTGAACTGGTCACTGCAGACTTTAAGGCCATCTAAATTAGCTTACAAGTAAAAACAGAGGATGATGATGAAGGAGGAGTTAGATGAGCATGGAGAAAGAGGATTGTTTCCCAGGTAATGGTATCCTGAGAGCAAACATCTGAAGATACACTCTACTTCTATTTCAGCATTCAATAAAATGATGAATACTGAAGCTATAATTTAAAAAATAAATAAAACCGGGTGGATATAATATAACAGATTAACAAATAAAATGAAGCTAGAATTTAAGACAAAACAGAGTTGAATTAGTAACATTTAGTTTATGTTTCTCTAATGTGTTGTGTAATAAAAGGCAGTCATTTTATTCGTCCGACATATCGAAGCAATACTCCATCTTTCCAAGCACAAACCCTTTCTAATCTGCAAAAACACACAGTTATGAGTTAGAAAGCTGATTTAGTTTTTTTTTTTTTGAAAGCTGATTATTTTGCGAATGTTATGAACAATGTGGATTGCTAGTAACCAAAGGCCAAACCGTGGTCCAATAGGAGAGAGAGTCGGCGACCCAAGAGGAGAGAGAGTCGGCCGCCTTTAGTCTTAGGAGGTTTCAATTTATCTGTTTTAGATCTTTTCCTATTTCATGTTGTATTAGGTTTTGGATAATTTCTTTTTCTCTATTCCTTGTAACCCCTATATAAGGGAACACTTTGATTGAGTAATGAGAAAAGAAAAACACACACGATTTTCACCTTTGTTCACAACACGTTATCAGCACGATAGCCTCTGAACCCTGAGACCAAAATCGAAACCTAAAAGCCTAAACCGGCGACTCAAAACCTAAACCCTAATCCTAATCTTGTTCTTAGTTCATCCAAGAACTCAGGAGATCCATCTTGAAAACCCAAAGCTTCTCAGATCACGTTCCAGATCAGAAAGACCGCAATCCAGCTCGCGATCGAACCCGAAGTCCGCGACCGACCCGAGACGATCCGATCCCCGAACAGCTTGCAGCCGAGATGCCTCCAGCCCGCGATCGACTCCATCCGCGACCCGATAGGAGGCAGCAAGCGTCCGTTCTTGTCAGCTCGAAGTCTCATCCATTCTCAGGTGGTCCGGTTCTTAGTCCCCTACGAAACAAAGGTATAAACATAATCTGAGAACCTAGATCAATTAAGAACCTTAATTCCATCATTATGGAAACAATGTCTTGATGAAACCCTAAAAGAAACCATAAGATTAAAATCGACAAGTCTTAAAACTAGAAACATAAACGATTCCAATTAGAACTTGATTGTATGTTGATTGATTAAATCTGAAACATGGCAAACCCTAATTAAGGAATCGAAAACCCTAAACCCTAAAGAAGCTAGTGTCCGATTTTAAGATTGATCTTGCTTGTTTGATTTCTTGTTTGATTTGAGGTTTAGGATTGAATAGATTGCTTGAATTAATCTAACCGAGCATACAAATACATAAGGCCTTGAAACCTTAATCATAAGTTGATAGAATTTAAAGATTGAAAACCCTAGGTATCATAAGAAGTGTTTAAATCGTTTTGCATGAATCCGAACATGATATTGCATTCATAACTGATTAAAACAAGATCGGCCAGCATATAGATCACACGAGCTTAGGTTGATTGCATTAGTAAACCTATAGGGCCGTGTGGCTCATGATTGATAGCACCATGGTCGATTAGTATTGTTTGAACATCATAAATGCATAAGACGTGTTGTGGCCGAGCTTGCTTATATCCTGCGGCCACGTGATCACATTATGAATCTAAAATCTT
>NC_027756.1:4250573-4250827 GCF_000695525.1 Brassica oleracea var. oleracea
GTCCAAAGGACTAGTTTTCGAATCACATTGTCTTATTGCTTTATGTCTTTGATTTGGTGTTTTTATTTTATGTAATGACATTTATAATGATAAGAGTTTTTAAAGATCTTATAAAGTCTCTAGAGTTTAGAAAATTTTATTTATAGAAATGAATGATGAGATGAGTATACTTGTGGTAGATAGTGGCACAAGTCATACAATCCTTAGAGACAAAAGGTACTTTATGAATCTCACAATGCAAAGTGCAAAGGTAC
>NC_027756.1:4250888-4251508 GCF_000695525.1 Brassica oleracea var. oleracea
TATTCCCCAAGCTCTAGAAGAAGCTTATTGAGTTTCAAGGATATAAGATTGAATGGTTTCCACCTTGAAACATGGGAAGAAGGAAACAAAGAATTCCTTAACATAACTTTGATCACCAAAGGCAATAAAAAGATCCTAGAGACTATGCTCGCAATGCCTACTGGTCTATACTATGCAAGGATCAGTATGGTCGAGGCAAATGCCTCCGAGCTATTCACTTTATGGCATAACCGGCTTGGCCATCCCGGAACAGGAATGATGCGAAAATTGATGATGAATTCACAAGGGCACACGTTTAAAGGAGTGATCCCACGAAATCTCACATGTGCAGCATGTGCACAAGGGAAACTCATAACTAGGCCATCACCAGCCAAGGTTAATAAAGAAATCTTAAACTTTCTGGAAAGGATCCAAGGAGATATATGTGGACCAAGACACCCACCTTGTGGGACGTTTAGATACTTCATGGTCCTCATTGATGCATCGACCAGATGGTCGCATGTATGTCTATTATCCACTCGGAATCTAGCCTTTGCACGGCTACTTGCTCAGATGATAAGGCAGAGAGCACATTTTCCAGACTTTCCACTTAAGACTATACGTCTAGACAATGCTGGTGA
>NC_027756.1:4251768-4252765 GCF_000695525.1 Brassica oleracea var. oleracea
ATACATCTTCAAGAGCTAGCTAATAGACTGCCAGATACATTTGCTGACCCAAATAGAGTGACAATATCACACATCCCGGCTTGTAATGCACCTATAAGATTAGACGTCCAAGATGGACAATGTCAAGTGGCTACAGAGTCTAAGCAACGTTTAAAACATGGTAGACCAATTGGTTCCAAAGACAAACACCCTCGGAAATCCAAGAAAGGTGCTGGATCCGAGAGCATCAAGGAAACCGTCCAGGACATAGTCCGATCGGTCGAGCCAACCATGAATGGTCGAGCCAAGCGTACCGACCACACCCGATGATTCGGCCGTCCCTCAAAGTGAGGTCCAGGACGCTGGACTTCACGGGACACAAGAGCCGGACAACCAAGAGATCTCTATAGACCATGTAATGTCTGGAAAACGATGGAACAGAAAAGATATCAACGTTGATGATTTATTTGCATACAAGGTAGCACTTGAGATCATGGATAAAGATGAGGATCTAGAACTCACGTCCATACAAGAATGCATGCTAAGATCAGATTGGATCAAATGGAAACAAACTATAAACGTGGAGTTAGAATCATTAAGAAAGAGAGGTGTTTTTGGCCCTATAATCTTGACACCTAGAGATGTCAAACCAGTGGGATATAAATGGGTCTTTGTAAGGAAGAGAAATGAGAAAGGAGAAGTAGTGAGATACAAAGCACGGCTTGTAGCACAAGGATTCTCACAAAGACCAGGAATAGACTATGAGGAAACTTATTCCCCTGTGGTGGATGCGACTACATTAAGATATCTAATCAGTCTGGCCGTGAAAGAAAACATTGATTTGCGCCTAATGGATGTAGTTACAGCATACCTGTACGGACCACTGGACAATGAAATACATATGAGAGTTCCAGAGGGCATTGAGCTCAAATATAAGAAAGGTTCTCGAGAACAACATTGCATTAAGCTAAATAAAGCCTTATATGGTTTAAAGCAATCAGGTCGAATGTGGTACAAC
>NC_027756.1:4253008-4253346 GCF_000695525.1 Brassica oleracea var. oleracea
TTGGGATTACAGTTTGAGTATAAAGCAAATGGCATCCTTGTGCATCAAGAAACTTATACAGAAAAGATACTCAAGCAGTTTAATATGGACCAGGCACACCCATTGCCGTGTCCTATGGTCGTAAGGTCCTTAGACCTGGAGAAGGATCCATTCGGACCTAAGAAACCGGATGAGGAAGCACTCGGATCGGAAGTGCCTTACTTAAGTGCCACTGGGGCCTTAATGTACTTAGCTAGTCACACTAGACCGGACATAAGCTTTGCCGTGAGCTTACTATCTAGATTTGGTTCATGTCCGACCTTAAGGCATTGGAACGGAGTAAAACATCTGTTCAGGTA
>NC_027756.1:4253399-4310616 GCF_000695525.1 Brassica oleracea var. oleracea
CCAGGAGAGAGCATGGTCGGATATGCAGATGCTGGGTACTTATCTGACCCACACTAGGCTAGATCTCAAACAGGATATGTGTTTACACAAAGTGGAGCCACAATATGCTGGCGTTCAACAAAGCAATCCTTAGTTGCTACATCATCTAATCACGCCGAGATCATAGCCATGTATGAGGCAAGCCGAGAGCTTGTCTGGTTGAGGAACATGACCGGCCATGTCTTAAGAGAGAGTGGTCTGGCCGTGGGACAAGAGAAGGAGGAGCCAATGATCATCTACGAGGACAATGCAGCGTGCATTGCTCAGCTCAAGGAAGGATACATCAAAGGAGACAGGACCAACATCTAGTATGCCAAAGCCACGGCTTTGTACTGGAACTTCATCAAACTCCTCTGAAATCTAGACAACGGAGAACTGGTTGGAACACTGGAATCATAAGAAGACAGTGTCTCGTTGCAGTAGTACTTACCCCAGTGCCGTTGCTAAGATAAATTCTCCACCTAGAACAAGAAGCCAAAGAAGTCCATCAGCTCTCCATCCCATAATCTGTATTCTTCTAGCAACAGCTCTATTGCTTGGTTGCCAGTAAGATTGCATTGTACCAATACTATTATGGTCTATGAAAGTTTCAAATACCAACCAAACCACACAAAACACGCACACGAAGAAGTAGTTCATTCTTATCACTAGTTACTTTGATCAAAAGTCTAGTCGATTCATTGTTATACATGCTAATACTCCTATCGACATTCGATCTAACTGATGCTAAATAATCAGCTAAAATGAGAAAACTGATTGTACTTAGAGCATGTGCACAATTAACGGCACTGAAGGTTCCAGTGTAGCAACTAGCACCACTGATCCAAGTAGAGTCTGTTCTGTAACACCATTGTAAGAAAACAGAATCAGATACTCTCGACATTTGTCTGGTCTCTATTAAATTTGGAGAGGAAACAAAATGAAGAACCTGTTCAAAGTAGCCGAAACTGTTTCTTGAACAGCAGCTTTCCAGTTATATCCCTTGTTAGAAGCAACATAAATAGCACCTTCATGACTAACCATCTCTGCCTACTCTCCTGCACAATATCTCAGTACCGATCAGCTAGCTCTGTTGTTTCATCTCAATAACCATATCATACCGATACAAGAAGTAGAGATGGCAATAAAATAAAGCTCCATTCATGATCGCATGTTAATCATGAATCAAAGAGACTCTTTCACACAAGCCTCAAATCAAATAAAGCTATTAAGGCATTTTGATAAACATCATTTAGTAGTTACTAGAGATAAAATTAGCCATCATGTCAGCATCATAGTAGAAACACACCTTACCTCCAATAGGAACCGCGATCGAACATCACTCCGGGACTTCTATTGGCTCCTTCAGTGAACAAAATTTCATCACCGCCATGCACAACAAAAGTTCCACGACCAGTGTGCGTGGCAAAGTTGGAACCAACAATGTGTACAACCCAGCACGAGTTCGAACAATTTCATATGGGAAATTGAATACAACCCCAACAACCAGCTCTAATCACTAATGAGAGGTGAGACTTAGTGACATTTTGGCAGCTATCACAATGACTTGCAAACGATTCTTGAGAGTGAAGGATTCATAATCATTCCGGCTGCCGGAAGGTTTTTCAACATTAAGTTCCATTTCCTGACATAATGAAAGCAACAACATCATCTATCACATCTAACACATTGTAACAATGTTAGATTAAAAAAAAACTAAGCAAATCGTAAGAAACAATGACATGAATCTAGTTAAAATCATACACTATATGTAGATTAACGCAAACAGAAGGAGATAAAAGCAGATCTGAAACTTTAAGATCAAGCGCAAGAGCAAATAACATGTAAAAGCACATAGATAATTGCTTTAGAACATCAAAATCATATAGGTAGAATCACTAGACTAGAGGCGAAATATGCTTGAGAACAACTTACCAATTTAGCTTAGCTCGGTGAGATGCGAAATTGGTACACATGATATGAAAAGCCCTAATCGCAAAGAAATTACACATTTTATATGTGTACAAGAGCTACCAAGGCCGAAGATCGGATAGTTGGCCTAGTTAAAACTTAGTATTTTGATCCAAACAAATATCTATATGGTTATATCTGCAATTCAGCTATTAGTAATTAATAGCCAAGTATAAAGCATCAAATGAAATTTAAAAAAAAAAAGAAAAAAGAGAGAGAAGAAGATTAAATCTAAGCAAGCTTAATATTTCAAATTCTTAAAAATTCTATCTTAGGAAAATTAACATTTTTATAGAGAAATATTGTAGATTTGAGATTGTGATGTAGAAATTATGATAACAATAATTTTTGTTGATAGATAAGTATTCTTTTAAATTTTTTGATTGATAGGCTGTATTTTTAAATAAAATTCTCAAAAGTTCTATTTTTGGAAATTTTTCATTTTTATATGGAAATATTTTGATTTGGGATTGTAAATTAGAAACTAGGATAACAAGAATTTTTGTTGATAGATGGGTATTCTTTTAGATTTTTTTATCGATAGGTTGTATTTTTTAAAATAAAATTCTCAAAAATTCTATTTTTGGAAAGTTATCATTTTTATAGAGAAATATTTTAGATTTGGGATTGTGAGTTAGAAACTAGGATAATAAAAAATTATTGATAGATGAGTATTCTTTTAAGTTTACAGAGTCAATATGAGTTTGTATAGTTGATGACAAAAAAAAAGAAAAAGAAAGATGAGTATTCTTTTAGATTTTTTGATCAATATGTTATATTTTAAAATTAAAATTCTTGAAAATTCTATTTTTGGAAAGTTTTCATTTTATAGAGAAATAAATTTTTTAACAATTTTTTTTTGTTTGTTGCAAAAAAAAAATTCTTAAAAATTCTATTTTAGGAAAATTGACCTTTTTATAGAGAAATATTTTATATTTAGGATTGTGATTTAGAAATTATGATAACAAAAAATTTTGTTGATAGATGATAAGTTGTATTTTTTTAAATAAAATTCTCAAAAAATTCTATTTTTGGAAATTTTTCATTTTTATATAAAAGTATTTTAGATTTGGGATTGTGAATTAGAGACTAGGATAACAAGAATTTTTGTTGACAGATGAGTATTCTTTTAGATTTTTTGATAGATAGGTTGTATTTTTTAAAGTAAAATTCTCAAAAATTCTATTTTGGAAAGTTTCATTACTATAGAGAAATATTTTAGAGTTGGGACTGTGAGTTAGAAACTAGAATAATAAAATTTGTTACATATTCTATTTTAGGAAAATTATCATTTTTATAGAGAAATATTGTAGATTTGAGATTGTAATTTGCAAATTAGGATAATAGAAATATTTGTTGATATATGAGTATTCTATTAGTTTTTTTATCAATAGGTTTTATTTTTAAATAAAATTTTCAAAAATTATATTTTTGGAAAGTTTTCATTTCTATAGAGAAATATTGTAGATTTGAGATTGTGATTTAGAAACTATGATAACAAGAATTTTTGTTGATAGATGAGTAGTCTTTTAGATTTTTCGATCAATAGGTTGTATTTTATAAATAAAATTCTTAAAAATTTTGTTTTAGGAAAATTATCGTTTTGATAGAGAAATATTATACATTTTGGATTGTAATTTAGACGGTAGTATAAGAAGAATTTTTGTTAATATATGAGTATTCTTTTAGATTTTTTTGATCGATAGGTTGTATTTTTTATTTAAAATTCTCAAAATTCAATTTTTGTAAAGTTTTCATTTCTATAGAGAAATATTGTAGATTCGAGACTGTGATTTAGAAACTAGGATTGAAGAATTTTTGTTGATAGATGAGTATTCTTTTATACTTTTTGATCAATATGTTATATTTTTAAAATAAAATTATCAGAAATTTTATTTTACAAAATTTTCCATTTCTATAGAGAAATATTGTAGATTTGGGATTGAGATTTAGAAACTAGGATAACAAGAATTTTTATTGATAGATGAGTATTGTTTTAATTTTTTTATCAATATGTTGTATTTTATAAATAAAATTATTAAAAATTCTATTTTAAAAAAATTGTCAAATTTATAGAGAAATCTTGTAGATTTGGGATTGTGATTTAGAAATTAGGAAAATAAGATTTTTTTTTTGTTTTGATAGATGAGTATTGTTTTAGATTTTTTGATCGATAGGTTGTAATTTGAAAATAAAATTCTCAAAAATTCTATTTTTGGAAATTTTTCATTATTATAGAGAAATATTTTAGTTTTGGGATTGTGTATTAGAAACTAGGATAACAAGAATTTTTGTTGATATGATGAGTATTGTTTTAGATATTTTGATCAATAGGTTGTATTTTATAAATAAAATTCTTAAAAATTAGTTTTAAACATAACCGCACCAATTTTAGCTATTAATTCAGTGGCAGATCTAAGGTGATTTTTAATCGGGATCACTGTCATAAATCTTAACTTAATCAGGGGCATTTTATGAGCTTAGAACAAACTACTTTTTGAAAATCGAAACTAAACCGGGGCACGTGACCTGTACGATGAACATGTGTACGGCACTGGTGACTCAACAACCTTAAGGTCATCTTTATCGCATGAATTGAGGGGGGTTTTTTTAGTGTAGGCCTCACAAAGAAGGAGAAAAACCGTTGCTTAAAGCTCCCAGATAAGCACCGATTTAAGTGGGTTCCTTGCACTGTTCGCATGTTCCACTGACACGTAGCAGCCCACGATTGATTCGCTTTTTAATTTTTTTTTAAATCAGATAAAATAAATAAATAAATAAATAAAAAATAAGTGGGTTTCGTCGGATAAAGATGCTCTAACTCCTGAGTCTCTTAGGCTCTTTATCTTGTACTGAGTTGTGCCCTTGCAGCCTGAGACAATGGCATCATCCGATCCAAAGTGAAATACAAAATTTAATCCTAGAAATGAAAGATGTAGAAACTGTTAGGTTATTTTAAATTTTTGATTTAGATAAAGATATTAAAAACCGGATAATATCCAAAAAAATTCAGATCTAGAGTTTTTGGATAATTATGGATAGTTCAAATCAATATATTTAAGAACGAAAACAGTTTAAGAGATTGCATCCTGCAGACCAAAAATTTCATTCAGTGTGATCTAAATGAAGCAAAGCAAAACTTGTAGAAGAAAAGAGAAATTTATTACTTTGATTACTAGAATTACTTCCTAACTCGAAATCTTACTTTGCTTTCATTTCTAACTACATCTTTCACAAACTCCAACAGTCTTTCATCAATTACTTCATCGATTATCCAAAAGGCATTAGCTTCTAGGGATAGGCATAATTACTCGTTACTCATCGTTGTTTTGATTTTTTAAGTACTCATTGTTGTCAAATCGAATATCAAATTAATAGAATTTAGATACTTGAATAAAAATACCAAATATGAAAAAGTTAGCTATTTGGCTTGATATTACCAGTTACTTTGGAGAAAATATTTTTATTGTTGTGAGAAGTAAATAATATTGCTATATCGAGATATTTATGTTTTTGTTCATTTTTTATAATATGTGCAAATATTATGTTTAGTAATTCTCGTGTTTTTTCCTTAGTAAAGTAAACAAAATAAACTTTCATATCCATATTTAGTAGAGTATTATGTAGCAAATAATTCTTAAATACTCCAAAAATTTTATAAGTAACTCATAGATACTCGAAAATAGCAAGTAATAGACTCAGACAAAAAAATTTGTAAATAACTCATTTTTGAACGAGTACTCGAAATAACAAGTCGAAGTACCAAGCCCAATTTATTTTTCATACAAGACAAATCAAATGTCAAATATATTTAAAATAGCAAATACCTTGGCACCCGCTGCTAAGAGGATAGAATCCATTGATGCAGGCTGTCCTAAACCGACTGTGCTTATGGGAGAACGAATGTATTGCATAATATCATAAATTGCAAGACCTGCATCACAGTGCTCAGTTCTGCTTTATTGGAGGATATAGACGAATATGTTAATATAATCTCGGATATATCCAAATATGTTAATATTGTTGTAATCTAGATTTGCATATCCTCGGTTATTAGGAAACCTCGTATGTATATATAATTTGGTCTTTTGACCTTGATCAATACAAGAAAACCATTATCATATTCTAGGTTTCTTGACAGTTCCTAAGTAATATTCTAGGCTGCTTTGAGTCTCAGTGCTAACACTTGATATGTGGATGCCCTTTAATGCAAAACCAATAGATTCATTCATCGGCTTGCTTTCTTCTCTTCATTCTTACACTGAGGTGGCAAAATTTTGAGGAAGATATAGATTCTATGACTAATCAATATTATTGTAAACTGAGATTGTAAAGTTGATGGCCTGTAGAAAAGCAAGACGCAACAAGTTTACAAAATTCCAGTATTTTGGTAACATGATGAAAATAGAATCTGAAATTGTAGCCGCTTTGGTTTGCTGCCTACCATTTTTCCTTGGGCACTATCCAACGGAAACAACTCTTAGTTAGCATTTCCTTTGTTCTTACAACAACTGCTTGTTGAACTGGTCACAGACTTTAAGGCCATCTAAATTAGCATACAAATAATCCAAGTAAAAACAGAGGATCAAAAGTACCCACGATTGAAGATGGAGTTAGATAAGCATGGAGAAGGAGGATATCTCCCAGGTAATGGTTTCCGGAGAGACTTGAGAGCAAACATCTGAATCTACACTCTACTTCTTTTTCAGCATTCTATAAAATGCTGGAAATTTTTTTGCTGAATGCTAAAGCTATAATTTAAAATAAAAATAAAACCGGGTGGATATAAAACTATAACAGATTAACAAATAAACTGAAGCTACAATTTAAAACAAAACAGAGTTGAGCTATAAACATTCAGTTTATGTGTTCTCTTATGTGTATGTAATAGAATGTTGCTGCCATTTTCATCATCCGACATATCTAGGCAAGACTCAACTCGCATCACTAGTTAACATATGTAGCACCTTCATAAACACCTACACAACACCATTTTAATCTACAAGCTCTGAAAGACTGAAACCATTTTGAGGAAATAAGCTTAATAAATACCATATCTCCAGGAAGCTGAGAGCTTAGTGGAATTCGATCCCAACTCTCTCCAGCATCAGCAGTGTACAATAAGATAGCAGGTTTGCCAATGATCCATCCTTCTTTGCCTTTGAAGCTGATTGAGTTGAAGTCTTCTTCTTCAGCTGAAGGGATTGAACGTGGACCCCAAGTGTTTTCACCGTCTTTGGTCTCTAACAGAGTCTGTCTCGTTCCTAGTAGAAACCCTAATTTTTTAGTTGCGTGATTAGCAAGCAACACTCTTAAGCTTAAGTGAACGGAGAATGAAGTAAGGTTTACCGCGGCTTGATTTGTAGGGGATAAAAGCAATGGAGATACAGAGGATTTTGAAGACAAGATAACTGTAACAGAGTTTCAGAGACGCCATTGAAGTCTGTTCTTCTTGTTCTCTCTATCTCCCGCCACATTTTCTTTTGCTCTCTCTGGTTCTTATCTGAGTGGTGGTTATCTAACGTACGTAGTTCACCACGTGTCGCTCTGTGATTGATTAAACACTTTTCTTAAGCCAACATGAACCAACAAGGCCCATGGAATAGTAGCCCAAGAAAACCGGTTAACTTCTTCATCAAGTTACTATATGTTCCTAAAGTGGCCAAGGCTCTGCAACTGATTATGATTTTGTGTGTTTTGAATTCATAGTTTTTTGTTTTATTTGATTGTTTATAGATTGGTGTCTTTTAATCATACATAGTTTGATAAACTAGAAAGATTCATGAAAACCTGATGAGTTTAGTGTTCTTGAACTATTTTTAGAGAGATTCTTAGCATAACAAGAGTAATGCCTAGATTTCAGATTTGAGTTGAATAGGGCTCGAGGAATAACCCACATAAAAGTTTAAGAATCCCATTTTTAATATTAAGATTTAATAAGGTAGAATAGATAGAATTTTTTTTAAAAAAACTTGAAATGTGCTAAAGCCGGTTCTTTATATAAAGCAAAAGTATAATTACTCACTAGTTCATTAGGTGTCTCTCTTTTCTATCTCATAGCCGTCAATGGTAGGGTTGGATACAAGAAAAAAGAAGACAAAACGCTACAGCTGGAGAAGACAATTGTAGTCGAATGTTTAGTATATGCACAAGGATATAAAGCAATCAACTATTTTTTTCAGTCATAGGTTTGATAATATTGATAAACATGAAATTTTACATGTAAGCCAGTAAAGAACACAATCGTTGCATTTTAATTTTATGGTTTCTCTTTTTTTTTTTGGCTCGTTTGTCTCCAAAACAATCTCTATCCTTTCAGGTTTATGTCCCATGAATTATTTTAATTCTTGAAAGCAATCAACTACTAATGTGTCTTCCTTTTTTGTTCCTTCATGTTTTTCCTTATAATCTTAGTTGTTGTAGCCGTAGTCATCAGCTTTTTGTCTTTTTTTTTTTTTGGAACACGTCAGCTTTTTGTCTCTTTTGCAAATTCTCATAAAGAAGTTTTGAAACCTGATCTTTAACGTTGATAGAAAAAAGCAAAAGTAAGAAAACACGTTCCTTGAGTATTGTGCAGTGTAATCTTACTCGGATCTGTGCTTTGTGAATGTATAAACGCCTGCTTTTTCTGGGGAAAGACAAAGTTTGATATGGAAACAATTACTATATATGAGTATTTTGTTTTATGAGTTGTAACCAAGTTTTACTTTTCAATTAGTTTGAATATACAATGAAAATAAAAACAAAGAAGAAGCTCCTCGACATTAAAATACTAGTATAGAGTTTGGTATGTCATTTGTGTACCTAATCTCTCAGTATGTGTGGAAGCTAATCCTCCCGAATTTAATAGATTGACCCACCCACATAGCGGAATATCTCACAAAAATAAATGTAATGCGTCGTTATATTGGATACGACTATTTCTTT
The DNA here is from genome assembly GCF_000695525.1 of Brassica oleracea var. oleracea. NCBI lineage: Eukaryota > Viridiplantae > Streptophyta > Magnoliopsida > Brassicales > Brassicaceae > Brassica > Brassica oleracea. Next base: position 4,262,316 of record NC_027756.1, read on the forward strand.
ATAATATATGGTCCGAAATCCCAATGGTCCATACCATTAAATTCTAATATTACTATTCTTGGATCAGACAGAACCAATGATGATTTCTCACTTTTAATCATAGTTTAGTGACCACAATGCTAATGGAAATGTGAAACAAATCAAGACTTTAATCATTATGATTCTACAGCCTGGGTGCCTCCATGATAACTTAACAACATTTTAGAAACAACAAAAAGATTACACATTTTTTTAAAAAGTGAAATTTATACATTTACATATTCCATATACCAAATTTTAAAACCTCCTAAACCCACCTCCCAAAAAGAAAACCAACATGCTCTAACACATCATCCATCGATCGATCACATCCTCATCTAAACCGAACTTTAATTCTCACTTAACCGACAGTTTAAAGTAACTAAACCGGACAATCTTCCTTAACCGATAAACCTCTTTCTGGACTAGAGGCTTTGGTATGATCATCTTCTTCATCAGATTCTGAGCAGATAGATACTGAGCTCCGGCGCCCCATTGCTATCAGGATTCATCATGTAGAAAGCTTCAGAGTCACGCGACCCCACGATTCTCTCGAACTTCGCCCTCATATACATTATCTCTCCTCCTCCGCCACCGCCGCCGCCGCCGGATGTCTCCTCCGTCTCCGGTAAAACTCCTGCCCCCATGGAAACCATCTCGAGCGCCTTGAGAACTTTCTTCTCCTTCTCACCGCACTCCCTCCTCGCCGCGAACCCGCACTTTTTCCCGTTGCAGTAAGTCCTCCACACCGGCTCCTCCACCAACCGCCGTGGACGGCGGTCACCGTCTTCTTTAGCTTCCTCTTTGGCCTTGTCGCACTCCAGAGCAATCCTCACGAGCCCTGAAGCCATCTCCTTGACTAGTCCACTGATCGGAGTAGCGAGCTCGATGAGAAACGCCGGCGGGGAAGTCGGGTCCTTCTGGACGGAGAAATGCACGTGTCCGCGGCGTGATCCGAAGAGGGTGCCCACGACCCGGGACCCGAGTCCGGAGTTGTTGTTGCCGGGTCGGGCTCTGCTTAGAGAGGAGATGACTGAACGGAGACGAGAGACGGCGAAAGTCTGGAGCTTTCTTTTGGAAGAGGAAGGGTTGTGTTTGGAAACGGGTTTAGTGTTGTCGGGGAGAGGGTTACGGGAAGAAACGTCGTCGTTTTCGTCTGATCCGACTTTGGTTGTCCAGTGGAAACTGTTGTGTCTCTTGGAGGCAAAGTCATGTGTGTTTGGTTTCGCCATTGAAAGAAGCTGTAGTTCAAGGAAAGAGAGAAAGGGTGTGTGTGTTTATGGATGTGGTTAATGATCAAAGTAGCTGGTGTGAATTTAACTTCAGGGTTTGGTCTATTTGGTGACTCTCTCTATCTCTTTACTCTTTTCTATATATCTCTCTCTCTTGTCGTTGTGAGTGTGTTGGTGTGAGAGAGAAGATAGATAATACATTGACAGAGATTCGACAGTAACTTGACCCACCATCTCATCTTTGTAGAAGGTTTTGGAAAATAAAGGAGAAAAAGAGAGAAATGTGTAATAGTTTTTGTTTTGTGTGTAGATTTGTCTTTTGCTTTTTAGTTCATTATAGGTGTCAAGTGATTCGACTTGGGATTGATTTTAGCTCCGAATAGAAAATTACTAGTACTCTATACACTAAAGAGGAAAATAATAAATATTTTGGTTTTGTTTCTGTATGATATTTTCAACTCTACTTAATCATTGTCATGATCTTTATTGTTTCCATTACCCTCACTTAATACCACTCTTCTGAATACTACCATTAATCTTACAGTTTATTTGATAGCTTGCAGTATTATTAACCTGGCTTTTTAGTTCATTATAGGTGTCAAGTGATTCGACTTGGGATTGATTTTAGCTCCGAATAGAAAATTACTAGTACTCTATACACTAAAGAGGAAAATAATAAATATTTTGGTTTTGTTTCTGTATGATATTTTCAACTCTACTTAATCATTGTCATGATCTTTATTGTTTCCATTACCCTCACTTAATACCACTCTTCTGAATACTACCATTAATCTTACAGTTTATTTGATAGCTTGCAGTATTATTAACCTGGCTTTTGAGATATACTTACTTTTGTTTATTACTAAAGGATAACTAGGATTTGTGTTTTTGTTGAATACTTGGGAGAAACACGAGAAAATGACAGAAGAAAGGAATCAGGAGACAAAGTGTGTGTTATTGTTGTCGTTTCATTTTCGATGTGGGGTAATCACTAAGAGCCTCATTTTGTTTTGACTCCTCCCCTTTTTGACTTCAATCTTTCTTTCATACAGACTCTCTAATCATTTAAAGATCTAAAAGAAGTTTTCAAACTGTGTACATCTATACTAGTGAGGAAAGTAAAAAAAAAAAGACGCTCGACAACTCAAACTATTTGACATACCAGTTCTGTGACGATTTACAGGTTTGTATGCATCAAACACCATTTGGAACTTAAATCACGCATGCTATATGCAAACAACAACTACAAAGCACTTTGTGTAAAATTCCATGTACCAAAGTACAGTCCCATCACTTAATCACATATATCTATAATTACAGTATAAAAAGAATTTAAAATAACCACACGACAGTGGTTTAGTGGCAGACGGACTTCAAAGATATTAAGATTTGAAATAACCTTATGAAACTAAATATGTGTGGTTATGCGGATATGAAACCATGTTTTAGGTCTCATCTGAATATCTAGAGAAATGATTCATCCGTGTATTGCACCTTTTTTTTTTCAAAATTAATCTTAATATTTACATAGACGAAAGATACCTCTAGATCAAAAAAAAAAGAGTTGAAAGATATTTCTCAACAAACCACGACCATTATAGTTCCCGTTAATGTTAACACGACATTAACATATACAAAAACACCTCATGTAGTTTAGAAGATAGGTGCTTTGGTTGCTTCTTAAGTTCTTATAAACGAACATTCATCCCAATTAATTTTCTTTTTCTACTTCTTATTCAGGAACTTGAGTTTTTGTGCCAAAGCAGATGAATTACATCAATTACTAGGGTTGGCCCACCCTACGGACGTGGTGATAATTTTAAAATAATTTAAATAGTTAGAGTAAATATTTTTGATTTTTGTTTAATATTTGTTTTTATTTTAAAATGTTTTGTTCTATATTAGCATGAATCATTATTTTATTGATTGTTTTTCTTTATTCAATTTCCTTTTCATTACAATTAACTAAATTTTTCCTTACGATTAATAAGATTGTTTATTTGAAGTTTTATTTTGTTTTTTATTTTAATGGTGTAGAATTGTTGATTTATTTGTTTAATTTGAAGTTATCTAGTTTTATTCATTCTCTTACATTATTTTATATCGTGTGTCTCTTATTCGACTATATAACTATATATTTTATTTTTACACAGTTGTGGATCTATGTTTATAGTTTTTTTTTAGAATTCTTGACATAAATATTTAAAACACATTTTACATTTATTTAGTTAGAATACCTTAACATATCTCTTTTATATAAAAATATTCATTTTTATATTATTTTTTTATTTATGTATTTTACTCTATTTTTTCTAACAATTATTTTTTTATTTTTCATTATCTATTATTATTTTTTATTGTGGTGTTATTTTCGTACAAACGTTTTTTTTATTCTATTATGTATTAATATTTGGTTATATTTTTCTATGTTTTTTAATTTTCTAATCTTGAACTTCGTGAGAAAATGGTGGAATTTCATAATCTTTACGCTTTTTATTTGCATTCAATAAAACTTGAAGACACAATATCACTAAAAATCGTTCTTATTCTTCTTCTGAAGTGTATGTATTTTAGATGATATTATATATTGTGTGCTAAAATAATTTTACATTGATGATTTTTTTTTTAGATTGTAATTAAACTATTGATTAAAAAGAACTTTTGGTTTATTAAACATTTTATTAATAATTTTAGTTAATAGAATAAGATGATAAGGAATGTAGAGTGTTTAATACATTTTTAAAAATTATAGTGTCCAATTTTAGACAACTTATTTTGATGAGGTTCACATGAATAGAGAGGGTTAACCCACATTCATATGTTATATTGGAAAGAGACATGGATCTTTGTACATTATGATGATTGTGATTGATGAATCTCTAAACGTAGAATGATAACGAATGAATTTTACGCAGAGAAACTAACATATTTATAGCTTTAGATTCGCTCATGGAAGAATAGAGGAGTACGTATTGTGTGAGAGATTGCGTTAGGAGTGGGGAGATGTGTTAATTAAATCTTCAATGACGACCTTTGAATGTCGTCAACCTCTGTAACGGTGTCAAAGTTTGTTGTGGGTTTTGATGACGTGTAATATCCAAGAGAGAAGAAAATCTGATTTACAGTCCAAATATGTAAATATCCAACCAAAAACCATCGCGGTGCAGATTAAATGAAACTCATAGTTTCATTGGCCTAGACACGTATCACGCTTACAATAACCGATTTTGTGACATGACATCTTAGGTGTCTTCACCGGGAGGAAAAACCTTTTTTTTTATATATATAGATAGATATTGATAGATTGTTGTCCAAATCATTATGTCTAGCCCAAAAAATCATTATGTCTAATACTATTGTGTGTGGTAATGGACTTATACAGGAAAGTTTAATGATGTGTGAATTCTCATTTATCAAAATTTTCAATAGTTTCGAATCATTACAAAATATTCTCAAATAAAGATTGGTGTGACATGCCATTGATGGGCATACAACATTCGACAGGCTTTGTCTTATATCGAAGAATAAAAACAATCCTATAATTCAAATTGTATAATATTGTAACACAAATGAATATGAAGTTATATAGTTGGTTTTAGACGTCATAAATAGAAATAGCTCCGTTGTGATTCTTGTTGTTGTCGGGTGCAGAGTAAACCGAGGCCTGCGAACTGACACGTTACTTCCGGTGATGGTCCTAGTAAACCAAGTACCTTGCCCTTCTCCAATTCATCCGAATCACACACCCTATGCTTTATATGTTTCAATGATGCCATCATTCATCAGTTTTTTTTTTAAATTCATTTTAGTAAGAAAGTGGTAAAACATGTCTATTCGTAAATGTAAAAAGACAAAAAGATACTAACAAATAATTGAGTAAGACTACAAAGTCACTATATCATGAAATACTTAAATATACGAAAGTGTGGTAACATGTCTATTATTTATTTCAAACCTCGTCGATAGTTGTTTACCGGTGTTTTAAAACCCGGACCGAATTGAACCATGAACCGAAAATAATCCGGATTGGATTAATGCTAAAATCCAACTAAAATCGAACCAGTTTAAAACTCCTATCGAACCGTTGAAAACCCGGGAACCGGCGACCCAATGAACCGGCCAAACTCCGGTCCGTATATAAGCCAAAATTTTGTTAATGAAACAATTAATTTTTCTTCCTTTTTAAGTAAAAATAAGATTTATCAAAGATTAATAAAATATTGTCTCTCGGCTTTTTCTTTTGTCGTCTCTACGACTCATAAATTACAAGAATCACAAAGTTTAATATTCACGTCAAGATATTGTTTTTGTCTACTTCTCACTTTTTTAAAAAATTTCTTCCATGATCACTTCTTTTGAAGACTTTAAATAATTGAAACATTTTCGTTTCTGAAATTTGTATTTCAAAATATAACTTTTACCCAATGTGTATATAATTTTTTTTAAAGGTGATGAAAATTTAGAGTATAAATTTTGTGAATAACGTTTAAATGTGCTTTTCATATTGATTTTAGATTTTAATTGTTATTTTTAAGTTTTTTTTACACATTATGACTATTAATTTAAACATTTTATTTGATATGATCTATTATTTTTAAAATATACATATTATTTATAAAATTATCATTAAATTTAGTTTAATCTAAGTAAACCTATCGAACCCGGTTCAGACCCGGTCGAACCACAATGACCCATGACCCAAAAAAATTCCGGTTCGCTAGCCGGTCCAGTTTTAAAAACACTGTTGTTTACATGTCTAAAGTTATGGATTTACATAAAGATACATTGACCGTACTAAGATATACGATTCAACCAATCTATATCATATCTGATCAACTGTATCACATTGAATCATCATAGTGTTATAAAAATCGGTTTACACATCAACAAATCATCAGTAAATGAAACTTTTCCTCAAAATGATATTTAGAAAATCAGTCTACCATGGCCTACACTTACTACCGCAAACGATTTTTTTTTAACATTGCTTGTTAACTAAATCACTAAACACAATCATCCATAATGTATACAAATCTTGGTTTATATTAGCTTCTTATTAACGGTACAATTACACTTAATCACTAAACACCATCCAATCTACAAACATTAGGAATTGGATAAAACTCCCTCCGTAAACTCATTAAATCGGATCCACCATATGTACTCGGGATAGAAGTAGCACAAAACAATAAACGCTTTACTAACTACATCTGAATCACAAGTGTTTCCAGATCATAAAACACTAACTTATATTATTCTAATACTAAGAGCATATAGACATATGCATTTGCACTTACAAAGGAACGTTAAAAGGATGCTCTTTTCATTTTTATTTTTGCCTATCGATGGTGCGAAGAAAGCCTTAAGGTTCCAATTAGCTTTGCAGACTTCTCTGGTCGGTTTCGGGATGGTCAGTCTCAGGATGTTCGGTTTCAGGATGTTGCGGTTGAGGAACCGGAGCACCTCCGTTCATTCTTGCACGCGCTTCAGCAAACATACGTTGCTGCTCAGCTGCAGCTTCCTCCTCAGTCATTTGAGCTCCACTGTTACATTTCACACTTCTCTGCGTGTCCTGCTGCATAATTTACAAAAAGTTTACATGTTAAAGGGTTTCTACTTCATCCTTCCAAGTATCAAGAGAAGTATTATTACCATGGTTTCATACTTATGTTGCTCATAAGCAGCATAGACTTCCTCTATATATTCTCCGAAACCCAGAACCTGTTTCATAACAAAGTTCATGTCTTTGTGCTAAAAATTGTTTCCTATTACGGAAAGGATGGACAAAAGGATAAGACTTTTAAACCTGTAGTGCCTTGAGAACATGCTCAGGAGCAATCGTTCGTCTATCCTCTTTGTTACAAACCTCATTAGATTCTGAAGATACAAGATTTATGAACTCTGCAAGAACAAAAAACACAATCAAAAACTTTTCCTCCAAGTAGATAGTAACAAGGAGGAGTGCATAGATCTTTATACCTACACAACACTCGATAAGAAGATCTTGAGCATCTCTAGCAACACGAACATCAGGTGGTAACATCTCCTTTATAATCTTAGTCATCGTAGCTGAAATCAAACATATACCACTCATAGTTTCTCAAGCTAATCGAGCTAGATTCACAAAGCTAGTGATCGATGGACATTCAAAAAGCTAACCTTTAGGAAGCGAAGCGTCTTCTTTGGATTTGCCAACTATATCCATCGGATCCATTGTTTAGATCTGCAGAATCAATCGAGCTTGAATTTAAACCTATGCGTACACGACGGATTCGCTTATGAGGATACAGAGATAGGGATGATCGGACTCACCGTAACCGAGTCGACACGGAACGAATCGCTAAATAGACGAGTCGCGGCGAGATCTCTTATCGGAGGAGATTAGGGCAAACGGAGAACGCAGATGCGCGTGAGTCCCACTCGAAGGCGCGTGTAGATGGTTTTAGTGATTTAATAGAAACAGGAATTAATTTTTATAAATAAAATCGATAACCTAAATGGGCCGCAAAAAATAACCCAAATTAGGCCCATATCTTCTTCATCGTCTCCGGAGAGTCCTAAGATTCTGGGATTGGTGTTTCTCCTCGGTGGTGGAAGAGAGAATGGGGCTAGAGGAGGATGATTTCGTGTTTCACGGGACGCCGATAGAGCGAGAGGATGAGATCGGTAGCCGGAAGAAGAAAGCAGTCGCGGGAGCTTCGGGGAACCTTAGAACTCTCCCTGCTTGGAAGCAAGAGGTGAGATATTTTGATTCTTCTACTCGTCTGTTTAGTTGCTGATGAATTGAGAAATCAAGCATCGTCGAGAATCGCTTTGCTTCCATGAACATGTCAGCCTGTTTCTAACTTAATGTATAGGGAAGAAAGATTACTCTATACCGAGAATCATGTTTATAGGAGTTTGATATGTAGCTGAGATTTTGGTATTTGCTGTGTTTCTTCTCAGATATTAATGTGTATATATATATATATATATATATGTAGGTATTAGATTGAGCCTTTTTTGATTTCTGTGAATATAGTAACATTCTGTGGGAAGCTGCTGAGTTCTTGAGTTGAACATGCCCAGGTGACTGATGAAGAAGGTCGGAGAAGGTTCCATGGAGCATTTACTGGTGGATATTCTGCTGGGTATTACAATACAGTGGGGTCAAAAGAGGGTATAGTTTTAAAATTACTTGGATGTTTGTTAGATTAGATATTTATCTGTGCTTTTCTGTTTACAATCTGAGTTGAATTGCAGGCTGGGCTCCGCAGTCATTTACGTCGTCAAGGAAGAACAGAGCTGGAGCGAGAAGGCAAAATATTTCAGACTTCCTTGATGAAGATGAAAAGGCGGTATGTTTCATATTGTTTTCCTTGTTAGATTCCTTAAAAGCTTTATTTCAACTCATTAGTGACTAAGCTGGTTAAAGTTTGATTACCATGTATTGCATAATCCTGCTGTGACACTTCTCAATGGTAACATGGAAAGTGGGTAATTTTATTTTTCTCTGTGGAAGATGTTTATTGTTTGGAACAAAGTTAAGCCACTGTAATTGCCTTTGTATTTCAGGAGTTAGAGGGACAATCACTGTCTGCGAGCTCACAATTTGACACATTTGGATTTACAGCAGCCGAACATTCTCGCAAGCAAGCTGAGAAAGAACAGCATGAAAGGTCTGTATATACTCTTGTGTCATATTCCTTAATGCTTTGTTGTAGCCTGATAAGAATTCAAGTGTACACGTTCCAATCATCTGTAAATTTCTCTGGAACTATGGTTAGGCTGTTATTTTTCAAGGTTGCTTCTTTTTGCTTTGGCATGAGGAGTGATGTTTTACACATTGTGTGATAGTCTTATTTCGATAAGAATTTAAGAAGTTGCTATAACTTAAGGTTCTTTTTCTTCATATGAGTTGACTATGAAGTTTTTATCTGTATATTTTATGAATTGTTTGTCATAACTTTTTACTGTATCACAGGCCATCAGCCATTCCTGGCCCAGTGCATGACGAACTTATTGCTCCAGTTTCGGAATCAATTGGTTAGTTTTGAAAGCCTCTTTAATATTTTGGAAAACTCCACCAAGCAAGGAGATCAAAACCATGATGATAGCCTTTTTTGCTTCTCTTTATCTTCTCCAATGCATTACGCATATGCTTCTTTCTTTTGTTTCAGGCGTCAAACTGTTGTTAAAGATGGGATGGCGGCGTGGTCATTCAATAAAGGATGTGCGTGCTGGTTCAGGTTTGAATTTGTTTAACATGCATCTTGGAAATTCAAAGACCTTACTCTGCTTTTTTGTTGATTTTACTCTATTCCTACCTCTGTACGTTGAGTTTGTTAATCCATGTTTTTAACATGTTTCTCTTTGGTACGGTGCAGATGCTCGTAGGGAAGCTAGAAAAGCATTTTTAGCCTTCTCCGCTGATGAGAGTACTAAGGGATCTTCGGACTCGCTGGTTTTGGAGAGTGAAGTGAAAACTTCTCTGGATCCACAGATTAATGAAGATATTAAATTTTCTGAAACCACTCCTGTGAGTCAACTTTCTAGTTTCTTTTTGCAAACGAGCTTTATGCTGTTGATTGTAATTGCTATTACTGTTATACATCTACAATTCATATTTTCCATGTAATTTCCAATCTTAATTTCGTTTCAGAATAAATTTAGGACTGTAATTTAGGACTGTAAGTACAACTTCTAATCTGCTGCAGAAGTTCTTTAGATATTACCAACAGAGACATTAATTCTGAGTATTTTATTTGTTCCTTCACTATTCGTTGCAGGTATATGTTCTCAATCCGAAGCAGGACCTGCATGGTTTAGGATATGATCCTTTTAAGCATGCTCCTGAGTTTAGAGGTATCTAGTTTTGGACTTCTATGATGTTTTTGCTGTCAGAGCATTCTTGTCATCGACTTGCATTTTTTCTGAATTACAGAAAAGAAAAGATCTCGCTTGTCTGCCGGTAAGGAGGCTGGCTACAAAAAACCATTGTCAATGAAGGAAAGTCTTTTCGGACCTAACAGTAAGATCTTGACTCACCATTTATCATTTTTTCCTCTTCTTTGCTTTAAGAACGTACATGCTCTACTGCATATCTCTATGCCAGCTTTTGGTTGCTTCTAATATGAGTTGAATAATCAGCAGGAAAAATTGGTCCTGGTTTTGGCATTGGCGCACTTGAGGAGCTTGATGTCGAGGATGAAGATGTCTATGCTGGTAACGACATAATGGCTATTTCCCTAATCATGGTTGTTCTTTGTTATAAGCATCCAAGTATCTCTGTGGGGTTTCCCTAATCATGGTTGACCTACAAACCATTGTAGGTCAAAGTAAATTATTTTGGTTATACAAAGTGTTAATGCTACGATAATCTTTGAATTCTTTCAGGTTATGACTTTAATCAGACTTATGTCATAGAAGATGAACAGCCAGTAAGACCGCACAATGATAATACACTGAGGTTAACCTCAAAAGAGCATAATGTTCTGCCAGGTTTTGGAGCTGCTTCGAATTCTGACTACAGTGTAGAGAGGTATAACAATATTTTTAACTCAATGTCATCACACAATTCCATGTCCACTGGAGCTCTTTCTCTCGATAATTTCTGATTACACTTGTTTAATTTCATGTGCATGATACTCTCTCTAATTCACATCATTTTGTTTTTTTCTATATTTTTCTAGATTTGATCCTCCGAAAATCCCCAAAGACTTTGTGGCTCGGCATAAGTTTCTTGGTCCTCGGGAGACTGAAACTAAGCTAACTGCTTCTGCTCCTCCAGATGTTCCTCCACCTGAAGATAAGAATCTGAAAATTCTGATCGATGGCTTTGCAACATTTGTTTCCCGCTGCGGGAAACTGTACGAGGATCTTTCTAGAGAGAAGAACGAATCAAATCAGCTGTTTGATTTTCTTCGGGGAGGTAGCGGTCATGACTACTATGTAAGAAGATTGTGGGAGGAGCAACAAAAGCGCGGTGATCAAAGTAATCTGCAATTAGATGTTAAGGTCCCTTCAAGCGTTGAGAAAATGACTGCAGAAAAGCGTGGTAGCTTATTAGGAGAAAGGCCACTGCAGAAAAGTTTGAAAGAAACTGAAACCTCTGCTTCTTCTGGAGGATCCTTCCAATTCCCCACCAATCTCTCTGACACATTCACCAAATCTGCTTCATCTGTAAGTAAACAACTTCACTCCTTAAATAATTTAGCCTAATCAACTTGGTATATGTGTTTCAATGAAGTGATCTGCCTTTGTTCCGTTGCACTAACATTCAAGATCTGTTTTGCTCTTTCTCTCCGTGAAATAGCAAGAGGCAGCCGATGCTGTCAAGCCCTTCAAATATGACCCGGCAAAACAAGAAAGATTTGAGCAGTTTCTCAAGGAGAAATACAAAGGAGGGTTACGTACAACAGATTCCAGTAGATTTAACAGCATGTCGGAAGCAGCTCGTGCTCAAGAGAGGCTGGACTTTGAGGCTGCAGCTGAGGCGATTGAGAAAGGGAAAGCTTATAAGGAGGTCAGACGGGCTACTGAACGGCCTATCGACTTTCTTGCAGGAGGGCTGCAATTTACTTCTGGTGGAACAGAGGTATGTCTCTATCTTCATTGCGGCTATTCTATGCTCATACATATGTTAAAATTTTTTATTTTAACAGCAAAGTAAAGACAGTGGAGTAGTAGACATGAAATCAAGTAAGACATACCCTAAAAGGGAAGAGTTCCAATGGCGTCCTGCACCTCTTCTGTGCAAACGATTTGACCTTCCTGATCCTTTCATGGGAAAGGTAAATACCTGTCCTTGCTTCTCCTCCTTCCTGAATGTCATCTAATTCTTACTTTCTTTGAACACTTGGTATAAACATTTTCCCTTCAATTTTACAGCCGGGAACTGCTCCGCGAGCAAGAAACAAAATGGATTCTCTCATATTCTTGCCGGATACAGTGAAAGCTGCATCTGATCTACAAGAACCTAAGAAAGAGACAACAGTAGAAGAGCCTGAAGTTGAGGTACAAGTGGAGAATGTGGAGAGACCTGTTGATCTTTACAAGGTAAGGAGGGTGTCTGTGTCCGAGAATGTTTATGCTAACCTGATTTGATATTTTCAGTCCATTAATATCCGGTTATGTTCACTTGTAGGCCATTTTCTCTGATGATTCTGAAGATGATGAAGAACAACCTATGAATGGAAAGAAAGAAGAGGGTCAAGAAAAGAAGAATGAAGCGGCTGCTGCAACCACATTAAACCGACTCATAGCTGGTGATTTTCTAGAATCTCTGGGGAAAGAACTGGGTTTCGAAGTACCTTCTAATGTCACCTACCCGGAAGGAACCAAGCCAGTGGAAGAAGATAGCAAGTCCAAACGCAAATCCGATGCATCTTCTGAGAGAAGACCTGAAACGAAAGAAAAACCAGAGGAGAAGACGAGCAGCCTCAAACTCGGGTCTGAAGGAGAAAAGAGTACAAAAAGGAGCGAGAAGTCGCCAAGAAACTGGAGTGGTGAAGAAAAGAGTACAAAAAATAAAGAGGAGTCGCCAAGAAACGATCTATCTTCGAGCGATTCCTCAGGAGATGAAGGGAGGAGAAGACGTTCCAAGAAAGATAAGCATAGAAACAATGATTCAGAGAGCGACTCGTCAAGTGACTACCACAGCAGAGATAAACGAAGCTCAAGATCAAGAAGAAAGAGGAGAGAATCTTCTAGAGAGAATAGAAGTAGCCACAAGAAGCATTACAAGACCAAGGACTCCTCTTCTTCACGGTACAGCATGGACGAAGACCGGAAAGAGTCAAGGCGGGAGAAGCGGAGGCACAGAGACTGAAACCAAATAGGAGCACACTTGCATACATCGTTATTGTGAACATTGAAACACTATAGAATTGAGTTATGCAATATCTACACTGTTTTGATGGTCAGATTATATAGCAAATGATGAGCTTAGTTTATGTGAGCTGATACTATCAGACTTGTATTGGATAAATCTTTAATTACATTACATACATATAAACAAAAGAGGACATCGTAGGTTTATTAAGTCGGATTAAATCCATATCCTTTTAATTAATTAAGCTAGTAGTACATTGAATTTTCGCAACAGCTAAAAGCTAAACAAAACGCTCGCTGCTACATCGTGCGTTACGTTTCGTCGGGAAGAATCCAAAACGGCTCGAGCGGTCTCCAAAACGCCTTGACCGCTCACATAGTGACTCCGACACGCAGGCATATACACATCCGCTCCACCGATCAACTCCGTCGCTCTCTCCCCCGTCTTCCTCAACGTAAACAAAGCCCTCTCCCCACACACCCCACACCTCGACGCCAGCTTCGTCACCGTATCCGCAATCGGGATCTAATCCAGCACCGTCCCGAACCTCCTCCTCAGATAATCCCCGTCCAATCCCGCCACGATCACCGTCTTCCCCTCCTCGCCGGCGGCCTCGCGGTAAAACTCGTGGAGATCCCCGAAGAACTGCGCCTCGTCGATCCCGATCACGTCCAACTGATTCTTGTACGCATCGAAACCGAATCTCTCTTTGAAGGACGATAGATCTGGGAGAGACCAGCAAGGGAACTTCTCTCCGTCGTGACTCGCTATCGACTCGGCGCAGTACCTCGTGTCTTTGTCCGATTTGATGACGGCTATCTTCTTCCCGATTTCCTTCTCCGAGAGGATCCGGCGGAGAAGCGTCGTGGTTTTGCCGGAGAACATTGGACCGACGACGACGTGTATCTCGCCGGCGAACGACTTGGATGCCGCATCGGTATGTAGTTTCCGGCGTGAAACCGACGAACTATGCGCGCGAAGAGCCGTAGAGAGAAGAGAAGGTTTAAGAAGGTGAAGAGAGAATAAAGGTGGAGAGATTAGTGTTCTCATTGAAGCAGCGAACATTGAGATTCCGCAGAGGAGGAGGAAGATGATGACAAGCCGCAGGGTTTCGCAGCTTCTAAACTTGGTGAGGGTTTAAGCATATCGTCCGGTTTAATTGAACCGAATCATTAACTATTTTTTAACCGTCGGTTCAACTTGACCGCTTTCTCTTACTGCTTTAGGCCTCGGCGTTTCGGGTACTCGTTAGTGTTCGGATCGGGTTTTTCGGATTTCAGTTCTTTTTTATAACACCTCCTAGGTTCCATTCTAATAAATTTGCAAGTACGGGTCGGGTTCAGATATAACACATTGGGTTCGGATCGGTTTTGTATCACATCATAGAACTCATAAAGTAATCATATATCATTCGGATTCGGGTTATATCGGATCGGTTCGGATATACCCGAAATAAAATCTAAAATATAAAAGTAAAACATAAAAAATATATATTTATTTATATATAATTAAGTATTTAAGGTAGTTATTTAAATTTTAAATACTTATTGTTAGATAACATATCAAAATAAATATGAAATTGAATATTTGAAGTATATATTCATGTTTCATATAATTATATTGTATATTATTTTGGACATTCGCATCGGTTTCTTCGGATATTTTTTCGGATTTTTCGGGTTACCCGTTCAGGTTCGGTTAATAACACTTCGGGTTCGGATATGTTTTGGACCGGATACGGATCGGGTTTTTCGGTTCGGGTTCGGTTCGAATTTCGGGTTACGGATATTATGCCCAAGCCTACTGCTATGTATGAAATATACATTTTTAAATAAATAAAAATGATGTTAGATTATAAAATTTTATTAACTTATAATTTTATCAAATTTTAAATTATTTAAAGTTCTGTTTTTAAATAAATATTTGATCATAATGTTGTATTGATTACATTTTATATATTTAAATTTAATATACTTTATTAGATTATTTGAAATATTTTTTTGTATGGATGATAATAGTATCAAAGTATATGAATTTATCTCTAACAAAACTTGCACCTTAGCATATATTAACTTGCACCACAAAGAAAAACTTGAACTGGATAATGAAATGGAGACAACACTTGAAAATGACTAAGCTATAAATAACTATAACCAGCACATTTGGTAAACTTAAAAGAAAAAAATCAGCACTTGTAATATTTTCTACGTCACAGCATTTTTAATCTGTATATGTCAGATTAATTAACATATGTACTTGTAATTTGAAATCATAACAAAGTCAAATACTAACAAAAAGAATAGACCTTATACCTTTTCTTATATCACTATATCAATATCTTGGCTTACCAACTATTCCGTTGGCAAGACACTATCGTCGTCCAAGACCATCCATTGCTATGTTATCGTCAAACCTATCTGTGTATACTACTATACTAGTGCTGGATTGAGTTTCACCTTTGTTGAGTCCAAATGTGGCCATTTGTGTAACGTGTAGAAACCAGCTCAACGTTAACAACTTATAATATCATGATTTTTTTTGGATACTATGTAATCTGCATTTGTACATCTGGTAAGGATCCTGACTGTGACGTGAGCTGGATAGAGCTTCAATGGGTTCAGGTTGGTTCAGACGTAACTTGCAGAAAAGAGGCCCATTGTCCATTTCTGGAAACAAGACATTGCCTCTCCGTTACGCTAGTTACATTTTGGCATACCCTTTCAAGTTTCAAAGCTGTTAACCATCACATCTCTTTTTAATATGTTTGGTTTCTGCTTTATTTAGCCTCGAAATTCAAGTTTATCCCTCAATATCAGTCTGAAAACGATGCATTAATTAATATGTCTTTTGACTTTATAGTAGTTTGTGTTTACTTGGTCATTCTTTTCTTATTATATGATTCACAATTTTACATTTGTATTACCATTGTTCAAGTAGGTAGGCCACTTTGATCAATTCACTAATGGTACATCATCTTGAATCGATTCCCATTTTCTTTTTTTCTATATTTTTAAAGAAACTACACCAGTAAAATTGTGAATGTAGATAGCTAAATACGTGCAAGTTAGCATCCACCAACCCTCATGGTAAAAATACTAATAACACGAAACATTGAATTTAAAAACAAAAGAAGCCATAAAAGATATTAATCCTTGACCAAGATGTTTAGATTTTGTCAAAAAGTATCACTAGAGAGAAGAAGTTAGTTAGTGGAGTGTTTCAAATGCTAATTAAAGAGAAACCCACCAAAGATGTGAGTACAAGTTGTCTTCATGCAAGTAAATTTGTTTGCCATTAAATATCATCTAACATCTTAATTAATTTACGCCTACACTAATCTTTATCTCTCTCTCTCTCTCTCTCTCTCTCTCTCTCTCTTCCATTTTGATGATAAGACATCTAAAACCTAACATGGAGTCTAGCCCCCATCGCTCTCATCATTGTTTCGACATCCTTGAAGGAATGCCACCACAGAACGATAATTTCAACTCGACATTTCTACAAAACCCTAACTTCCATGTCCATTTACAGTCCATATCACCAGACTTGTCGACCCGCAGCAACAACAACCGCTCTGATCACTTAGACCCAAATGGAGAACCCTTTTGCCACAGAGAGGGTCTTGATCCAGACGAAAGAAGGGCAAGAAGAGTGGTCTCTAACCGAGAATCTGCAAGAAGGTCTCGTATGCGGAAGAAGAAGCAGATAGAAGAGCTGCAGCAACAAGTGGAGCAGCTCATGGTTTTGAATCATAACTTGTCTGAGAAAGTCATTAATTTGTTGGAAAGTAACCACCAGATCATACAAGAGAACTCACACCTGAAGGAGAAAGTCAGTTCCTTTCACTTGCTCATGGCAGAAATGCTAATACCTATGAGAAATGTAGACGGCAGCATCAATGAGCGCGACGTGAATCATCTCAGAGGAGAAACTTCGAACCGGACCAACACTTTCTTTGGCAGGTAAAGAAAAAAGTATCATGCTCCCATCTTCTAGTTCTTAATGTGCTATATTATATATACATGTAATGTTACTACACTAGCAATTACGTATATAAAAGATACAAACAATGCAAATCTACTAGTTTCACATTTAGTTTCATCGAAATTGCGTATCACATTCTTGGTCTACAAAGCAAATCAAACTTTTAAGCAAAAGGTTGAATCAAACATTGTTAACAACAAAAACCAAAAAGAAGAAGGTAACTATATGGTCCTTCCCTACATCAACAACTCTTCTTCTTTGTACCGACACCTCCATTGGAGATTCTACCATGGGGGTTGTTATCTCTCCAGTATAGCTGAAACTACACTCTTCTTCTATTAGAAAGAAGCCCAAAGGAAAGTTATCAAACCAATGGCTAATAGGGTTTCATTCGATAAGATTAATAAAAAATAAATATGATTGGTATGTGAATAAATGATGTATTTTTGAGGGTTGCCATAAAGCAACTCTCATTCTTCATTTTATACATATATGTCAATTGTTACATTTTCAGGTCTTGGTGACAATTCAAGTCTTGTATTTCCTTTATTTTTAGTTGCTTATGAATAAAGCTCTCATGAGTTATTTCAATTGCTATCTTTTCTTTCTATAAAAATAAAGCTCATTTGAGGATGCCTTGTTCTGAAATTGCTTTCAGCTTCTTGATTAAGGCATTGTACATAGATATCCGGGTCTGCATAGAAACGCGTGCAACGCACCAGAAAGTTTTAGCCAACTAAAACCCAAAGACAAAAGTATTATCCATGATTACAACACATTCTAAATAAATCTTATGATAAAAGAAATTCTTTGATGCTTACTTGTTTCACCATCTATTGCTGTTCTCTCCTCATAAATATTCACTGAGAAAAACGAAATAAGAAATAGCATCCAATAGATGAAATTGAATGTTCATGAAATTTGAGGAAAAAAAAGAAGGAAGCAATTACGTATCCTACATTGATTTTAGAGTATTTTAGTGTAATCATGCTCCTAAACTGACGATAGACGAAGTTGGGCCTTACGTGAATGAGTAGATATATACTACTAGTACACAGTGCAACTTTTACCACTCTTTTAAATGTAGCGAATCATAGCCATAATGTTTCCATGATTGCAAGAACTTTCATATTTTAAAGCAATCTTATAAATATATCCAAATCACACGTACCACAATTAGAGTTGGGAATTAGGGTCATTACCAGCGGGTCCCGCCCCGTTTGACCCGTCGCGGGGCGGGTGCGGGTCGATCGATATACAAATTTCAGCATGCGGGTGCGGGTTGAGTCGATTTTTAGCGGGGTGGGTGCGGGTCAACCAAATTTGAGTCGCGGGTACCCGCCGACCCACAAAATAAATAAAAATATTATTTTTCTAAATTTTTTTAAAATAAATAAAAATAAAAATATGTAAAAATATATATAAATTAATGAAAATTATATAATTTAAATTATAAATGTATAATTTTTATTATAAAAAGTAATTAATTGATAATAAAAATAATTATTTATTAAATTTAATATTATCTGCGGGTCCCGCGGGTTACCCGCAATCGTAGCAGGGCGGGTGCGGGTTTACGATTTTTCTTTCGCGGGTTATGCGGATCGGAATTTTGAGTTTACAAAATAGAGTCGATCCGCGGGTTGGCGGGTCATGCGGGGCGGGTTGACCCGCGAACCCAGCCCTAGCCACAATCTAATATCCAGCCAATACACACACGCACACAAATCTACTCTGCACGGTATGTATTCGTATGTTTGTTAGTATGTGTGCGTTAATGTAGAAGTAGGAGAGATGAGAGATGAGAGCAGTAAGATGGGCCTGATGGGCCCAAGAATCACGTGACAGATATGATGATAGTATAACGAGCTAGGGCCTATGGGCCTTTACAAGACGTTTCGATCTCAACCGACCACTGACGGCTGGACACTGAGAATTGAGATCTCGATGGTGACCTGCCCACTCAACTCACTGACGCCGCGTCGTTTAGTGTTTATTTTTACATACTGTTAGTAGATCATATATAGCTTTGCCACAAAAAAAATATATAGCTTTCAGTGCTTAACATAAATCGATAGTTCATTCCTATATACTTCTACGTCTTGAATCGGTAACGCCAATAATAATAAAATTCATAGCATAGCCTGATAGCCAGGATCACTAGATTATTACATGTCACTATAGTCGTGTTTGCAGTTTGCATTTTGCACCCGACATTTGCTTACCCACATTAGTGGTCCTTTTTTGTTCTTTCCACTAGAACATGGATCAATTAATTTCAAAATGTTCGTACATCATCCAAATGTTCGCCATATGAAGTATGAACCATGAGCTATTTCAACCGAAGGTGTAAGTTCAAATTCAATCATAGCGTGAAACATATTTCTCGATTCAGTGTAGATAGATGAAAAATATAGAATGTACAAAAATAGTTGCGATTTCAAGTACTAGATTTTGTACACATACTCTACATTTGCATGCCCAAATAGTTCATTAAATGTAGAGGAGTACAATGACGTAGCATAATAGGAACCACTGGAACAGACTACAGAGCTCTTTGAATCAGCAGATAAAGCGGAGTCACCGACAAGTTGACAATCCAATGTATGTGGATATCAACAACTCTTCTTTCTCAGCCCTCCACATGTGATCAAATCCTTATCAACAGCCTATATTCCCAGTAAAAAAACTTGCCTCACTATTATTAGGCTAAGTTTGTTAAGCTAACAAAAAAGGAAATCCAAATTAAACAACGTGTTAATTAAAACTAGAGCTGGATGAAGCATTGAATTTGATTGGTAATATACAAAAAAAAAGGTACACGGTAAAAGAGTGAAGAACAGTTACATATAGATGATATTTAGGGATAGTAAAAGTGGTTGATGCAAAATAGGTTAATTGTGATCGATATTACTAATTTAAAATTTTAATCAATTTGTGAATTAAGAAGGTAAGGTAAATGCATTTGCTGCTGTAGTTTTTTTTTTGGGTTCAAAACCTCTGTAGTAACTTAAGAACAAGTCAATCAAATCAACTATAAACTCTGTGGATGGTTTGATTTCTATCATGGAAAGAAAAAAATTGATAATATCAATGTTTTGAGCTAAAACATTTTATGAAGTAATTTATTAGCTGTGGACTGTTATACTAATATGTCAATTGTTAAAATTACCATTCAACATTGAATTATTTGTACATCTGAAAGCGATACAATTATACAAACGTTTTAATTCAGTAGTCAAACCTTAAACACACAACAACAAAGTTAGATGCTATAAATTAGATGTTACAAGCAAGGACTTGTCGGCTTTATTTTACACTGCCTACACTAAAATCCTAATACAAGTCTTTGAAAACAATGCAAGTAATTTCATCAAAACCTATACAAAACTTCAAATCCCCAAAAAAGCTTCCTCAGAAAACACCTGCTTATGTCATGTTTCAATTCCACACGCAAAGTAAGATTCCAATACTTTCTTAATCACATTACAACTCATGTTGGATATATTGTGTATACATCACAAATGATTCTAGCTAGCAAGTTCAAGCAACATAGTTCAGTTCGATCAACGTCGTGTACGTGGACTAAGTCTGAGACACGTAGAAGGGATCAGTTAGTGTGTATTTATTTTTAACTTTTGCAATTGTCAGTGTCTAAGTTGAGGACCAAATAATCTATCAGGGAATTGAAACCGATGAGTAGCTCAATCCAGATTTTTTTATATGGGATGTAAACCATGACCGAATCTCTCCTGGCTGAACAAATGATAATTTGGCTCCCGGTAAAACCTGAACCCATAATTAACGAATTTATGTCTTTTTTCTAAAATCTCTTCTTACAACCGAGCTATCACCAGTTGGTTAGTGTGCATTTTAAAAAAAAAAAAATAGTAACGAGAACAAATACAAAAAGTTAAGAATTTATTTGATTGGTAAAATTTTAGTGGA
Source organism: Brassica oleracea var. oleracea (assembly GCF_000695525.1). NCBI lineage: Eukaryota > Viridiplantae > Streptophyta > Magnoliopsida > Brassicales > Brassicaceae > Brassica > Brassica oleracea. The sequence goes on from NC_027756.1 coordinate 4,283,310, forward strand.
CTTAGAGTAGTTTTAGATCTAAAGTAAAATATTACTATAGATAAATCAACCAGTTATACCTTCAATAATATATTTTTTTTAAATATGTATTCACATTTCTTAAGAAAAAAGTTGAGATTTGATGTGAAAATAAGAGATGTACAAGCACTAATTTATCAATCATTGAACTTCTGATGATACTCTTTTCTTTAAATAAAAACTAAAATCGAAAATTTAAGAAAACAAATCGTTTTGATGCGAAAGATATTAATAATATTGATGTAATTTAATGGGGACAAATTTGGACATGAAGCTAACTTTTGAATTATATTACCACGTTAGAAGATGGTATATATAATTCATTAGTTCATAAAATATAAATTTTCTATAATTTTAATGCATAATAAAAATTATAATTAAATATATTATTAATTTATTATACATGTTTAATAATTATGATCAATAATATTGAATTATTTTAATATTTGAGTTAATATTTATTAAAATTTTACAACTTGAAAATTTTAGAAGATCTTGTGAAACAAGAAAAAATATTAAAAAAATATATTTTCAAAACTGAGAAAGTACAAAATATCATAAGGGCATAATCGACATTTGATTACAACACTACCTGTTCAGACATATGAAAGATTTGTTGTGTCAGAGTTTCAAAAGACTTTACCATGCTTAGAGCGCTCCCATTAGTGAACCGCATGAAAGAGGTTCACAAAGTATTTTTTTATTATATTTTTTTCTGTTTGATTTTTGTTTTAAAAAAAAAAAAAATTAATCGGACCAATCGCGAGCCGCCACGTGCCGTGGGGCCCGCACTACAGTGATGAACCCGGTTCACCGGAAAAGGTAAAGAGAGAAAAGTTTATCACTATTCATTATTTTAATATATTTTTTTTTTTTGGAATAACATTCCTCATAAATTGAGTAACGGGGGTGCTCTTACTACTTGGTCTCTGTCTCTTTCTCTATTGTAACTTTAGAAGTTTCCTTATCCTCTCTTGAAAAATGCAAGATATTCATGATTACTCGATGACCGGAGAAGGCGGAGATCGGAGGATGAGAGTGCATCAGAACAATATCCTTAACCATCACCAATCTCTCAAGTGTCCTCGTTGCAACTCTCTCAACACAAAGTTCTGTTACTACAACAACTACAATCACTCTCAGCCTCGACACTTTTGCAAAAACTGCCGTCGTTACTGGACCAAAGGCGGCGTCCTCCGTAACGTTCCCGTCGGAGGTGGTTGCCGTAAAGCCAAACGTTCCAAGTCTAAGCAGCCTCCGTCATCATCGTCAACTTCCACCGCCGACAAACCAACGGCACAAGACGGGGAGGAGAAACCAAGCAGCAGCGAGAGCTCTTCTCTCCCCGCCTCTACCTCCACGGCTACAGCCGCCACCGCCGCTGCAGCAAAAGGCGTTATGGGCGCTGATATGCATAATCTTAAACTCTACGGAAACGGGATAGAATGGTCTACGTTGCTCGGACAAGGTTCATCTGACGGTGGAGTTTTCTCGGAGATGGGTGGTTTTACCGCGGCTTCGTCGATTGCTACGACACCGTTTGGATTCGGAGGTAATACTGTACAGCAGCAGTTTGAGGATCGAACGGCTCAGGTTGATCCCACTATGGAATTTGAACCGTTGGATTGGGGAAGTAGTGGAGCTGATCAAACACTCTTTGATCTAACCAGTACCGCTGATAATGCATACTGGAGTCACCAAGATCAGACAGATCTTTACCTTCCTCAATTCTGACAGCTTCTCTTCTTTTTGATCCACAAATATATTACACACATAATGTAAAGTGGTAAAGTTTTTGAAGTATTTTTATGGGTTTGAAAACGGGTTTTGTTATACAATATATGTGACTGGATATCTTTCTTTTTTTTTTTGAGTGAGGGATATCTTGTTCTTCACCAGTTACAAAAAAAAAAAAAAAAAAAATCTTGTTCTTCAATGGCGAATAGAAAATTTTGGGAATTGTACGCATAAACGAGAGAGAGCCGTGCCGTCGCCTTAAAACAGTTCTTGGCAAATAGATCACTGCTAGCTATTGTGCATGGGACCAACGTTGTTAGTGCCTGGTCTCGTAGATATTCTGAATTCAGTTAAATGAAATATTTAAAATTTTAAAACTGATTATATCTCTGTAATTTGTTTTTAAAAATTTTAGTTAGATTTTATAATATTTTTTTTTGTATCCCTTAAAATTTTAGGGTTGGCACGGATCTCATGCTTGACATGACATGCATTCTATACATGGCCGAAACCACGCGGTGTGTGGTCGGATGGTCAAAGCGTTCTGTGGATCCCCAAGAGATCCGAATTCGAATTCGCATTCACACCAGATTTTCACATCGTGTAGCCACCGGAGCTTTCACATTCTCTCTCTGGAGCTTTCATATTCTCTCTTCGGGAGAATGGTTTACCATTTTTTTTCCACATGGCTGAAGTGGATCCCATTTCCATGTCGTAATGTAGGGGTGAGCACTTTACCCGATATCCGAAGTGACACCCGAACCCGATCCGAAAAACCCGAACCGAAATCCGAACCGAAGTAGCATAATATCCGAACGTGTATTTAATTATGAGAGATTGGATATCCGAACCCGAACGGATAATATCCGAACCCAAATGGATATCCGAAAATAACCGAACATATGTATAATTAACCTTATATTTGTAGTTTACATCTCTCATTTTATATAAAATATTTATATTGATATACTACACATCTTTTAAGCTCATATGATATACATACAATTACGAAGAAAATTATTTGCTACTCGCTTAAAATGCATGTCAAATTTTTTATTTCAAAAATTAACAAAAAGTTACATCCAAATTTTAAAAACAATAACCAAATTAATGTCTTTTTAGTTTCAAAATGTTATGTCCAAATCTATTAACCATTCAATCTATTAAAAATAAAAAAAAATAGTTAAGTGAAAGTTATATTTTTAAATACAAGAAATTTGAGAAATGAAAAATTAATTTTGTTTTTTCAAAATCTAAATATCTGAACCCGATCCGAAATAACCGAATCCGAACTAAAAATATCTGAACCCGATCCGAAGTACAGAAATACCCGAACGGGTTCTACATCTCTATACCGAAATACCCGAAAATCCGAAATACCCGATCCGAACCCGAACGGATACCCGAATGCCCACCCCTATCGTAATGTCAATGGCTGACGTACCTATATCAATGGTCGGCTCGTTGTTTTCTCCAGCTCCAATCGTTGCTCGAAGAAGACTTCAAATATCTTAGCCGAGAGAGAAAGAAAGAGTACGGATGGATCCTTTGTATGTTTAAATAAAAACCGACTGTGGGCCGTTGGATTAGTAAAAGCTCTTAAACGCTTAGAATCGGAACGGTGACAGCGCGAATCAATGGTGATGATGTTGATGAGGGGTCCATATTAGGTAGGTGGTGATCACTGTAGGGAAAAGCACTTGAAGGAGAGTAGGTCCACTAAGGCATGTGCGTAAGTTGTAAAATCTCACACACAACGGGAAAGTTGGGTTGGGCGGTTGGGAGCGTTTGGGATTGTCTGTTGGGTTGGTTATGATTCCACCATGTTCCCTATTTTTTTCGCTAACAGTTTCATGATTTCTATTGTAACTTTTCATTGATTAGATGATCTTTGTGCTCCTAATTTTTTTTTTTGGCATCTTTCTTTAGGCCAAGTCCAACCACACGGTAAAATAGCAAAATAGTGTGTTGATTTGATGTTTCTTCTCTCCAACGGAAAGGTATATCAAACTGCATTTTAGTGCCATTTTCCTTTTTGCTACAGTGTCACACCATATTTGGTGCAACACTGTAGCAGACGGCAAAAGTTTTTTTTTTTTTGATTTTTTTGTTAAAACTGTTTATTTATGTATTGTTTAATTATATTTGATTTGTATGATTAGTTTATAATTGAATAAATATTTTTTAGTTATATCACCATTGTTTTGTTATATTTTAATTGTTATAAAATATTAGGGTTTATAAAACAAATATAAAATTAATTTTTAAATACATAACAAAGTTTAATTCAAACATTTGTAGTTGGAATATTATAATATTTAGATCTAGTATGTTATAATTTAACTTTTTTGTGTGTTTAATTAATTAATATAACAGTATGTATTAATAATAATGTTATTATATAATGTAAATACATTTATATATAATTATTATTTTAGTTACAATTTTAATATTAGTTAATATATTTTAGTCATAAAACTATTAATATTTATCAAAATTATTAAAAATAAAAGAATTTGATAATAGTAAAATAATGAAGAATATTCCTTTTTAGTGTAACGTTTGGTGTTGTGGTTGGAGACACAAAAAAATTTAGTGTTAAAACTACACTAAAATAATGTGATTTTGACACTAAAATGGTGTAATGGGTTGGAGATGCCCTTAGTACTATAATACTACATTTCTCTTTCACTAGGTGAAGGTTTCTCCAACCCATTCCTTAGATCTTCATGACATATAAGATTTGACCATAATACCACTCAACTTTTTTTCTATATATTTTATCAGCTGATCTGGTCTACTCTAGACTGACTGATAAACTATCTGGGTCGAAACCCAAACCGAAATTTTCCACATAATTACAATTTTATTTCGAAAAAAACTTCAACTTCAGAAAAAAAAAATTTGCGCATTTTTAGGTCTTACTAACTACTTGACCACATCCATAACCATACTACTAAAGACAGTAGGAGAAACCAATGTAAGATTCTAAAAAATTAACAGTTTTAGTATATAATTATTTTTAATATAATAAAATACTTGAGCCAATAATTTTTAAACATGTGTAGAGTTGGTTTCTTTAGAATTGGTAAGAATCTTTCAAACGAGAGATCCACTCTCTTCTCTCTTAATTTTCAGTTATTTAATTTTTAAATGAGAGTTCATAAGAGCTTGCCAATGCAAGTGCTCTAAACTTTTGTCTATTTTCACTCTTTCAACATTTTTAATCTTCCTCCCGCCAGTAATGATCTCATTTGTTCCCGGAGCATATCAACCCTCGGTTAGGTTGTTATTATATTCACTTATATACCTAAGTAACCACACACAAAAACACATGTAACGGTTTCGATAGTTCAACTAGCATATTACCCCTACTATCCAAAAATAGAGAGTCGGAAAGGTCCCAAGTTTTTTTTGTTGTGCACGGAAAGGTCCCAAGTTAGAACACGAATTTAGCTTACTATGATCTTTGTCTCAAACTAAACAAATTGTTTCCGCATCTATTAAAATAAGCAATGTTGGATGACTCAATATTCTATATTACGTTGTAACATTTTCTCATAAAAACAATTTTGGAGAATGAAAAGGTTTGGAAACACAGTTTAACATAAAAAAAAAATTACAAAATAATGTTTTAGCGGTAAAGATTGTGGATTTGTGCCTTGTATATGGTCTACTATAAATGACGTCTATGATGGTTACTTAGCAATAAGAGTCTTATACATTCATGCATGGTTAATTATGTGAAAATGTAATTAGGGACCTTTAACAAGCCTCTTGTTTTCTTCTGTTTGTCTATGATTCTGCCACATGAGAGAGAGCTAATGTTGATTGATGTTGTGATTTGAAGATATCGAGCAATCATCACAAGTGCATATTATCGAGGAGCTGTATGAGCATTGCTTGTCTACAAACAACGTCACAAGTGTACGTAAACCGAGTGTCCAAGCGCACTAAAACCACCATAACCCCTGCCCCTGGCAAAATCATGTTGTAATCAATGGAACCATCACATTATGCAGAGAAAAACAAAGATCAAACAGAGAAGGTAATCTAGACTATCTAGTTGCCAGGGTTCAATTGCTTACCAAGTAATTGAAGACCATCACCTTTATGGGTTAAAGCTACAAAATGTAGCGGCGCGCGGTTACTTAACGCTGCCATCTGTTTCTTCACTACCGAACACCGTGTTTGTTCAATATTATTGCATTGCTTGTTGAAACGACATTGTATTCGTGTGATATGAGAATAATAGGCCCTAGGACCCTATATATATATTTTTTAAAATAAGACCTATGTATTATCGTCAAAGGTCAAACTATATAGTTATATAATGATTTTGAAACATATTGCAAAGTGGACAAGTGAAAAAGCATTGAGTTATAGATAGGAATTGTAAAAAAAAAGGCCAAGGGAATCTACACCATGACGTCTTCCAAGGATCCAATGAGAAGAGTGAGATGTCTTACTTCTTCTGGTCCTTGTGTTAGTTTGATAAAATACATATGAGTTCAAGTCTAAATTGTAGATTATTTGGTCTTTTCATAGTGTTTCTTTTTATCATAAACAGAGTGATACAAAAGAATCTCATAAAAGCTTATAGAGTGTACTTTTTTTTTAGAATCTACAGCATTGGAACCCTAAAGCTATCGGTTTTTGTTTCTTAGGAGACAAGTCATCTGGTGTAGGCATCAGGACAGGGCTCCCCATCCACTCAACTCCCAATCTGCATAACATTTTCAGTTCAGGGCACTCGGTCCAAACAAAAAAAAACGTTAAACCCTTTTTTGTTGCTATTTAAACTCACATGGGAAATGCAAACGATCCCCTTCCTTCATCTGAGTGAGTAGACCCGCTAGATTTATCAGATGCATCAATATCTTCTTCTTCCTCCTTCTTCTGCGACAAATGAACAAATTTAAATTTGAAACAATATCACCAATAAGGAGCCTGCCTAATGGATAGAACTCTAAATTATCTAATAGGTATCTAAGGAGTCATATGTTCAAGTCTTGTTAGGAAGGTCTTCTCTCCATAGGAGAGTGTATTTATATGGTTTGGATCTTGGCCTATTAGATGTATGGACTTACTGACCCAGAACCCACTAGTCACCCAAAAAAAGAAAGAAAAAACAGGAACATCTTAAAAGAAAATATTACCGGATCATGAACACCACAAGAGACATTTTCAGTTTCTTGGCATGTAGTCTTATCGGCCTGATGATATTGTTCTGACCCTTTAATCTCCAGAGAGTTATTCTTCTCTCCTTTTCCTACCCCTTGGTCTTCATAAATAAGCTGTTTTAAAACAAAAAGCAATACAAATTAAAAAGAAATTGATGCGTTAAAAGATTTTAAGCAAATAACAATGTACCCGACAACGAACCTTACGATGTACCGTTCTCGGTGACTTTTCAGATGACAATTCCACCTCTTTCCTTTCTTCTTTCCCTTCTTTCACAACGTCGAAACCTCCATCTTCACGGTCGAAGCAGAAGACTATGAAGCCAGGTTCTTCTGAGGCCGGTGGCTGCAGCAAGCTCAACCTCCGGTTATGAGACGACGATGTCGGAGAAACGCTGCTGCTGCCTCTTAGATGATGATGATGACGTGTCCCCGGTGGGCTTAGACTGAGCTTCCTCTCTGACCTCTTCTTCTTAATCTTCCTCTTTGTCCTCTTGAACATTAGAGTGTTGTTGTTCGTTGTGTTACTGTTGTTAGTAACTCCATCCTCCTCTACGTCTGAAACATACAATCAGTGAGATAATTTACACAATAGTTATTAAAAAGTGAAAGTAGCAATTACAGAATAAAGCGGAAGACCTATAGGAATCTTGCAAGCCAAGAAACAGGAGGCCCAATCTTTGACTCTCCATGTAACAAGTTTTGGTATTGTCCATTGTGAAGCCATGGGTGTTTTCTTTGTGTGGAAAGAGACTTTCTCTTAGATATTTTTCACGAGAAAATGGTTTTCTTTTTGTGTGTGTGTTGGGCTTTACCAAGGAAATAAATTCAGAAGGAATAAAGAGGGATTTATTATGAGGGAGAAGAATGATTTGAAATTTGAAAATAATACTGGGAGACAATAAATAGATTGCCATGAATTAGGGAAGGGGGTTACAATGTGTAACACATGAATGCATTTAATACTATTGGAATAAAAGGAAATAACTTCTTTTTTTACGAATTATAATAATTGGGAAATAAATGATATCATAGTTAATATACACTGCAGAAAAAAATTCAGTATACTTCATTTTCTCATTTTAAATCTGTAGATTTATTTCATTCAGTTCCCGTGGATCAAAAAGACTGCATAACGCATGGAACGGTGGCTAGAGACATGGATGAGTTTTTGAAAGAAGTTATGTACTTTAGATTACTTCTTTGGCTCTGAATGGAAGAAGCGGATCAAGCGTTTGCGTATCCGGCGGATCAAGCGGATTGAATGGAGCGGATTGAGCGGAACAAGAGTGGATTTAGCGGATCTAGCAGTTCTAGTGTGGATCAAGCGTTTCAAAATATATGTTTGAATGGTGAAAGTGGATAAAAAGAGGTCCAAAATACTGTACAAGTTTAAAATAATTTTGAAAAAATGTTATATTATCATTTCTATTTCATAACTAAATGTAGTTATTTAAAAAAAACTTATAACTGAAAAAAATATAAATTATTAAAAAAAAGAAAGTATGATACCAAATAATTATACATTGTAGCTATTATCAAAATTTTAAATATAATAAAATATATATATTTAGTATTACATAAAATATATTTAAATATGAGATATTGTTAAAAAATAAACTATAATACTAAATATATACATGATAAATATGGTGAAAATACAAAACTAAATGTTGTTTAAAATCAAATAAGATTTAAAAAATGAAGAATTATAATATTATTTTTATATATGTTACAAAAAAAATTATATCATATAAATATGAAAATAAATAAATTACTTCAAAACTACAAAAGTGTTTTTACAAATTAAATTTAAATTGGAAAATAAATTATTTGAATTAGTTAGTGAAGCTTGCTTTTACAAATCACCATACGTACATGGAAAATAGAAAACAGTTTATGATGTACTATACATAAATAGAATATCAATAGAATTATATGATGTACTAATACATAAATAGAAAACTTAAACACATAACGTCCAATACACTTCATAAACAGTTTTTGTAAATGTAATAAAGAAATATAATAACTATATTAATAGGTAATTTGATATATATATATATATATATATACACACTATTTTTTAAAGTGAAACAAATAAATATAAAATAAAGTGAAGTAAAAAGCTAATGGACTGCATAAAACACTCCAAATACGAGCATATCTTGCTCCACTAGGCAGTTCTTCATTTTCTTTCACAAAAAGAACCGCAAGCAATTCTGTTATTATTTTATTAATATAATTTGTTGAACTGCTATTGTTGATAATAATGTTGAATGGATGATTTAAAAGCGGAGGTTCCACACGAGCAAGGGAACCATCTTATTCCCACTCCCCAATCAACGCCTTTGTATGCACTACTACAAGCACAATGGTTTGTTTCATGAGCATGCAGAAAAAATAAAACAAAATTCGTAGGCCACTTAGGGACCGTGGGGTCATATTGGAGATGTGCGGTTTGGACTAAAAATTGATGGGCTAAAAATGTTTGGATTGTTACTAGATATTGACTTGGACTAGATTGTCCGGCCGAACGATAGACCGGCAAATTGGTAGGTTTTAGCTTATTTAGCTAGGTACCTTGATTCTAGAAAATATATGTTTTTTTTTTGTAAGTTCGTAAGTAATTAGAAAAGCTCTTTTCGCGACTAAGTTTCATAAATAGCATAAAATTTGTAGAAAATAGGTTCTTGTATTAAAAATATCTTGATACAAATACAATGTGTTCTTAGAACATTTGCCTGAAACTTGGAAAAAACTATGCAACTTGTTTCCCTACTTGTAAACATTTTGCAAATACATCCCACATCAAAATTATTTTGCAAAGTTTAGTAAACATTTTTTCTGTCCGAAAATCTTATTTCATGATTCAGATGAGAATTATAATATTATTATACAAATTCTGAAATATAGATTATTACATAAGTAAATATGGTTCTATATATATTATAAACAATAAAAAATATGATGTTTTAAAAAAAATTGATTGATGAACTTTTTGTTATCTAATTCATTTCATTCGAATGCAAATGTTGGTTAATAATATAGTGATTTTGTATTTATTCCTTTTGTATACATGTTTTAAGTACAAATTTATTTATCAAAGTTTGTTGTAATTTGTTTTGTAAATATATAATTATGTATCGAAATTGGCCATTTGGTCCAGGCCAAAGATTGACTCCCCTCTAATGCGAAATTATTAGCTCCACATGTGGCCACGCGGATATGGGCCCATGCTTACGGTCTATTTGAATACCCGGGAGAGGATCTATCCGTGGGTTGCACCTCCCACCCGGGGGTTAGGTCTGTGTCTTTAATAGACCCGGGTTAATCTTTTTTTCAAAAAGAATATATATATATATATATATAATTATGTATTAAATGCTAATAGTATTTTTTTAACTATTATGAAAATAAAATGTTCTTCTCTATTGTTAGTTTACATCACCAGTTTAAAGATGGACATGCACCTTTTTACATTAATTCATATATATTGAACTTTATCAGTCATGTGAGCTTTTTAGAATTCTTACTTTCTCTCTTAACGTCGAAAATAGTGATACATAAAATTTGTTCAAGCAAGTAACTTGAACTCAGGACTTTGCTGAACACGCACGGATTTCACCGGAGAAACCAAAACTGTAATATATAATATCCAAAATTGACATTTATTACATGATATTATATATATATATATATATATAAATTCGGATATTTTGGATTTTCGGATACGTCGATATAGTAATCTAGAATCCGTTTGGGTATTTTTACATATCGGGTCAGGTTCAGGTATTTTTAGTTCGGGTTTGTTATTTGGGATCATGTTCAGATATTTTAGATTTTGAAAAAAAAAACAAATTTCTCACTACTCAATTTTCTTACACTTAAAAATTTACAATTAACCTAACTGATTTTTAAAAAATTTAGTAATAGAACGATTAATACGTTTGAAAGCGAAATTTTGAAAATAGAAAAACATTAATTTAGTTGTTATTTTAAAATTTTGAATCCAACTTTTGTTAGTGCATGAAACAAAAAACTTAACATGCATTTTAAGTATATGTATATTATATGATTCTGAACCATGTACAACATCAGTATAAATATTTTGAATAAAATGAAAAAAAAAAGAAATATAGGGTAAAATATACATATGTTTGTTTATGTTCAGATATCCGTTCGGATTCGGATGTTACCCATACGGGTTCAGATATCCAATTTCTCCTAATTCAATATTACATAAACTATAAATTAGTGCCTCATCTTCTAATTTACACCACAAACAATATAATATTAAAGTTAAAAGATTATATATCTCTACATTTGTTACTTCTATTTCATTTTTTTGTTTAACCTGAAAATATCTCAAGCATATGGAATGGCCGAGACTAGTCCCCAAAAATCCGTTAATTCATTAGTTTTACGAGTAACAAAATTAGAAATTAAACTTTTACAGAAAAATAGGGTAGGATTCTCTGGTAATTAAGTGCAAAGAGCTCTCATCGGCAATGTTGATCTTCATCTGGGATAATATTCTCCTATACAAGCTGAAGTTTGTTTTTTCAGGGATTAGCAATGCCGAGATGTAATACAACAGTCACTTTGTGTTGTAGATTTAGGATTTAGAAGCATTTTAACTGTTACAAAAAAAAATCCTCAGCTTAATAGTTAATATACTCAGTATTTTGGGTTTACAACTTTATAAAAGTGATATGTTGGTGAATTCAACTATGTTGTAAATGGGTGTGTACTTGATAAGAATTCATAAATGTTTTGCTTAATGTGAACGATCTTTTACCTTCTTGTTTTAAGCTCACTAAATTGAAATATACAAGATAAAAATCTTTCAGATATATTTATACACATATATGTCGCAGCAGAATTTTGTCTTTGTCAAATTAAAGATGGGTGTAAATTTTCTTTAAAATGTCAGGTAGACAGAAATTTTGATTCGAGTAATTTAAAAACATATTATCTTGATTTATGATATACTAGCATATATCATGATAATTAGTCTATAATTGGATTTTATATAAAATAATATTATGATACGTATATTCTTAGCAATGTATTAGTGTTTGCTACTTTGTTATATTAAATAAATGATTTTGCTACTTTGTTATATTAAATAAATGATTTTGTTAGCCTCATTTAGCTGGTGCAACTTTTAAATACTATAAGATTTTGTTCCGATTGGACCACATTCTCAATAATATGAGGTGCATAAGGTTCAGGTTAGAGGGGGCCACAGCAAAGCACATGTATCACGACCATAGCTGATTTGGGCAATCATGTTTTCAGGGAAAATTATTAAAAAAGTAAAACTATGAGTCTATTATTTTAATCACTCAAAAAGAATTCGAATACTATATTGGTCATAACTAGCTAATTACTAGATTACTTCTCTTGACACTATATTTCTTTCATTTATCCATTTTTATCATTACTATATATATATATATATATATTTTTTTTTTTGTAAACTTCCATTACTACTATATATTATCCCAAACTATATTTAGTATGATATGGTTAGATTTTTTTTTTATCAAAACCAGTTAATAGACATATGGAACATAATATATGTATTAATTATACTGATTTAATATACAGGAATTTAAATAGCAACAAAATAGATTAGATACATGTCATAGATCAAATATATTATACAACCCAAATAACTCTAAATATGTGGATGAAGTTGTAATCTTTTCAAGCTTATGTTCGAGAACAATGTGAGTTGATCAACTTTAGATTATTTTGCTGTGCAATGGGTCTATTCATCTTATTGCATCGGGATAAAAAGCAAGTGAACTCATACCACATGAAATCTTCACGGTGGTCTTTTTATTTTGTATAATACTAGGGAGTTGTCCACGATTTCGCGGATATAAAAATTGTATAATTTTGAATAGTAATCATAAATATTAAAAAAAACCTCTTTATTTTAAATAATTTGAAAATCAAAAGTTTTGGTATTGTATAATCTTAGAAGATTATTGAGATATAGTGACAATTCTATAAATTTTAATATAAGTTTCCAAAATTCTTTTATAACATAATTTGTGATTAATAAAGAAACCCTAAAGATTAATGAACAAAAAGTTATGTTACAACACTTTCTACTTTCGCATTATTTTGTATACCACTTTATTTTATTTAGAAGTAAAATAGTTATAAAATTTCTATTATTTGGTCAAATCACACTTTTTCTCACATTTTTTATTTAGTGTTTAACATAACACTCACAATTGGTTAACCAAACAAATGCATCCTTAAATTCTCTCCAATCATCACACTGTCGTATCAAACACTGATTCATTTAAAAGTATTATTTCTAAAAGTATTACTTTCATTTTTAAAAATTTATTTTAATACATACATATTTTAATTTAATATTATCAATTAATTATAAAAAGGAAAATAATATCTAACATTTTAAATAACATGATGTCATTATTTTAGACATATATACTTATTATTAATGTGAATAATTTTATTACATCAAAATAACATGATTCTATTTGTATAAAACCTCTTAGAAATTTTTTATCATATATTGTACAAGTTTCTTTTTACCGCAAAAAATACATATCATTATTTCATAATATTTTTTTAAAAAATATTCTATTTATTTTACTCCATCTTCGACCATATCAGTTTTAGAACATATTGGATATATTGATCTTTCTTACTTAATTTGTCTTCATGTTATAAAAACGGATGAAACTAATTAATTAATAGTTATAGTAATACGTAAAACCCATGTATTTCGTCAAACAAATAAAAAATTAAATATGTAAAAGTATAAAATAACAAAAAAATACAGCCAAAAATACAACAAACAAGTTTTATTATTCTTCACTCATTTTTATATATGTATCATTTCTTTTTTCCTATTACAAAAATAAGCATGTCAATTTTGTTATAATCAAAACTATATAAATAAAGTCTTAACTCTAGTCTTGTATTATTTTAAACTAGTTACCATATAATTTATTATAATCAAAAATACAATAATTATATTAATAGAGTATATTAGCTCTAGTCTTGTATTAATATAATGTTTCAATTTTATATTATAATAAATATTTTCATTTATTAATATTATTTTAAAAACTTACCATATATTTTCTGTTTTAAAATATACAAATACTTGAATTGACAATGATAGCTCATCTATACTATCAACATTTGTCACTGAAAAATGACCGAATGTTTTTAAAATTGTATATTTGATTGTTTTGTATTCATTGGACACAATTTTAGAAAAAAATATATATGGTGAATATAAAAATATTATTAGTTTCAGGTTAATTAGTTTTTTGTATATATGATTTATTGTATCCACTATTAACAGAAATATGTTTAAAATCGTGTATATAATTATTTCTCTCATATCATATGTATTTATACGTATATTCTAAATTTTTATAATGTAATTTAATTGTTTCTATAAACAATTATGTTCATTCTTATATCTTTAAAATGTTTAATTGTTTGTATGGTAATCTCTATAATATTATTTGAGAACTCAGTTTCTTATGTGTCTTGCTCATATCAATTCTTACGATGGTTGATTACGGAGTTACCCTTAATGAATTAAAAATATTACATTTATTATAATTACTTTAAATAAAAATTTCCTTTTTGTTTATTTGTTTCTGTTATTTAGATTTTAATTTAGTTTCTTTTTTTAATCTTTTCCAGTCAACATATATAATAAAAAGTAAATTTATAAAGTGAAAAATAATTTTTTAAAAAAAATATAGAATGTGATTTATAAAAAAGGGAAGTTAACCAAAAATAGTGTTAATATTAAAAATCTATATTATTAAAACTGAAGTACCTTTTGGTACTGTTTGGAAACTTAGATAGTAGATTAAATGAAAGTTGTTTGGAAACAAGGATAGCAAATTAAATATATTTTTTTATTTACATATTTAGTCACTGTATTTATTTCTCATTTACAGATTCTATCGTTTGGAAACTTGGATAGCAGATTAAATAAGAATTGTTAGGAAACACAAATAGTAGATTAAATATTTTGTTTTATTTACACATTTAGCCATTGCATTTCTTTCTTATTTACAAATCTGTCACTTCACTTAAAATCAAAAATTTAAATTAATTAATTACAATGAATTGTTATTTCTTTTTGCTGAAAAAAACACAAACTGTAATATATAATATATATTAATCTGCTACAATACAATTTTCAAGAAAACCAAATATCATAAAATTAATAATAATTCATAAAAACCTACTGTAAAAAATTAAATCATTTTTAAATAAATAAACAAAAAATCAATAGGTTAATATATGAATATTACAATTACATCAAATTGCATCGAGTTATAAAATTATAAATATAATATTACGTACAGATAAAAAATTATTATCAAACATCTATATTATAATATAATATATTTTACTCTAAATATATTTTACAAAACACAAAAATATAAATGGACATTTTATAAAAAATGGTTTATAAATTTACGTTGAACGCAAGTTAAATCCAACACCCGCGCGGGGCGCGGGTCAAGATCTAGTGTATTATTAAAATATACTTATACATTTAAGATGAAAAGCTGAATTTATTTAATAAATAAAATCAATTTAGTTTGGTTCAATAAAAATCAAAAATCATTATACTTTAATTTGATGGAATATATGTATCTCAATATACATACAAATGAGTAACTGAAATAACCCAATTTCTTATATCCGAAATCAAAGCTCCAATTTAAAAATCTGTTACAAAAATAATCTCGATACTAAGAAGAATATTATCAAAATATACGTATTCTTTTACAAAAGTCAAAGGTCTAACTAAAATAAAACATATTCTTTTACAAAAATATTTATTTATTTTATACATATAAATTACGGGATACCTCAAAACATATTACTAAATAAAAATAAAACATTAAATAATTTTCTATTTTTTTATTTTGTAAACTATATATGCATTAGATTTCAAAATTTTATCTTTATGTAATTTTAATCGATTAACACTTTAGTTTATTTTGTCTATTTGATTCTAAAAAAATATGTTTTACATTATCTTTCTAAATTATAGAAAAAATAATAAAAAAATTATTTAGAACAAAAAGAAAATCATGGTTGGATTTAAAGAAGTAAATGCAATCTAATACAGAATGACTAAATCCATTAGATGTTACATATACAAAATCATATATCTAATTAAAACAACATAATGTAACTAATATAAATTTTACATAACAGTTATAAAATTATTTAAATTGAAAATAAAATATTAATTAATTATTATAAATATTTATATTTGTGCATGAGTACGGGAGAATCACCTAGTATAAATTAGACTAGATAGTTCTAGGATTAGTTTCTTTTTTAAAATTTTAATTAAATAAATAAAAATTCAAATACTAACAAGCAATCAAATTAACAGAATTAATTCTAAGCTTCACCTATGAATGACACCTAAACAAGAGTCACTTAAGTTACTTCTCAATTAATATATATAGTAGGATTGCGCTGATACGGTTATAATCTAAAGCGAACTCATACCACATGAAATCTTCACGGTGGTCTTTTTATTATGTATAATAAAAAGCATTATAACCTCTAACTAGGTAAATAACATGCGCTACGCGCGGAGTGCAATATTTTATATTTTATAAATATTTAAAATATTTAAAAATATATATTTTAAGTAATAATAAAACATATGTAAAATATACTTTAATAATTTGATCAAATTGAAATTGTAAAATATTTATTTTTTTATCAATTCAAGTATTATACATATTTCATAGATTTTGAAATAAAATTATTTATATATTTTAATATGGTATAAAGTTTAATTTAAACAATTTTAGAATAGATATATATTTTAATATAAATATCTATTAAATGAAATTTTATAATCATATGATTTTATGATTATTTATATCTTGTTATAGAAAAAATGTAAACCATTGACCACAAAAAGTTTCAGTGTGAAACTATATTTTTTTAAATTTATATTCACTTTTAAAATTTTTAAAATATATTATATACGAAAAAGTCTAATTTTAATTATTTAATAGTTTAATTTATTTTTATAATATAAATTAAACAAAAAGAAGATGACATACAAATTGTTATCAAATATTTATTATTCAAAATCATTAATTGTCATATATACTTTAGTTATATTAGTTAACTAGATTATCTCCCGTGCTATGCACGGGTCATTGTTTTATAGTTTTAAAATGAACAAAAATGTTATTTTGAGAAATATATAATTTAAAATGGAAATAAATATCTTTTTGAAGGTTATATTTATAGTACTTATATCTTACAACAGCCAATATGAACATAAGAAGACCGCTATTTATTAATTCTTTATACCAAAACCAAAAAAGATCATTATATATGGAATATCAAATTGAGGGAAAGCACATCTCTTGTATAACAAAATATTTTTGTAGATAATGGACGTTAATATCTTTTCGATTTAAAAAAAAATAAAATATATATATATATATATCTTTTGGATTTTTCTTTTTATGTATACTTATATTTTGTGGTATTCTTTTACATTTCTTTATTTCCAATGCTACATTTGATCAATTATTTTAATTCTAACAGTATCTACAAATTAAAAATTGTAAAAGCAAAAGCCTATATATTTTCATGCGAAGCAAAAAAAATATCACCATATTTCTATAAGATTATAAACACTTGAATAAAGAATAAGGAGACTTGCTTTATTAGGTCACATTTCCGTTTTTCTTTTCTTCTTATGATGGTTTCAACTTTCGTAGGGGCTTTGTACGTGTCCTTAGGTGCGGCTCTATGATTCTCATTTCCTGAACTATCACCACGACAACAAATGAAACATATTCCAGCAAACTGAGAATTACTTAATCATTTTTGAAAATGTTATTGACATATTTTGTTTACCTTTACTTTTCCACCATGCAATATCAACCCAAACTACTCTTAACACATCGAGTCAGATTGCCACAGTGTGCGTGATGCAGTTCAGGACCGGCTGATCACGTTTCGTCATGTACGGACCACAGAGCAACTGGCCGATATAATGACAAAGGCTTTGGGGAGCTCATCGTTTCACTATCTACTAAACAAGTTGGGCGTTCAAAACTTACACGCGCCAACTTGAGGAGGAGTGTTAAGAGTAGTTTGGGTTGGTCGGACCGTATTGGTTCTGTCATATCTCGATAGAGATTGAGTTTGTTGAGATAAGGACAATGTATTATAGATAAGTCTTTGGTAGTTGTAGATGTAGCCAAATCTTCTCAAGAAGATATTGCAAAGATGTATAAGTACTTGACGTATGTGAATACAATACACAGCTTCCATAACACATTCTCTCTGAGTTTACAAATATGCAGTTTTTGCCATGTCTAGAAAGCATACACGTAAATATAGAAATATATTAGACAAAAGGTTACAATAATTTTATTGAGCAAACAGAGTAGAGTTTTTAGTTTCACTAACCTGGGCTTTAACCTTCATCTGCTACCTTTTTTTTTTTGGTATGAACCTTCATCATCTGAACCGGGCCTCGTGGTCTGGTGGTAAAGGAACCTCGGCTGAGGTGCCCGCCATCACGACTTCGAGCCCCGGCCACAGCGGATTTAACATCCCTTCCGCTGGGGCGCTGGACCCCCTACGGGGGGATAGTTGGGACTGTGGCTGCCCAGATACCAGAGTTATCAAAAAAAAAAAAAAAACCTTCATCTGCTACATAGTTGAGAAATATTAGGGATTTTTCTATTTTATACAGAAAACAATAAATAGAATTACGAAATTGTTTTTGCATTTAAAATTTTCTAATTGTTTTAAAAAAAAATCTGAGTCACATTCTACATGTCAGAATTTGATTGACTATGTGACTTGTGCTTTAATATATAAAGGATTTTGTAGTTTTTAGTTAACGAAAGAAAGAATAATATTTTTATAGATTACTAATTAATTTTATGATTAATTTAATAAAAAGTATAATATATATTTAGATGGACCAACCTAATTTTTTAAGAATTCTAAGAATCATTATAA
This sequence comes from Brassica oleracea var. oleracea, assembly GCF_000695525.1. NCBI lineage: Eukaryota > Viridiplantae > Streptophyta > Magnoliopsida > Brassicales > Brassicaceae > Brassica > Brassica oleracea. The sequence continues at coordinate 4,302,305 of NC_027756.1, forward strand.
TAATGAGACATGGTAACACTCAAATGTTATAATGCTTCTTTTTAATATATAAGGGATAACTCTGATTCAAATGTACTCCATTTTGTAATTGAAATATTAATTCACAAATGAAAACTTTCTATAAGTGTTTTTTTAAAACAAACTGTAGGCCCGTTTGAAGTAAATATTCTTACACTTATAACTTGGGTTTTGAAATCATAACTTCTTATTTTTTTTGAAAAATGCTTATATATCATTATCAAATTCAGTTTCAGAAAAAAAATGTGAATAACATGGTTTTAAGTAATATATGATATGTACATTTTATTTATATATAAATTGAAAAATCTTGAAATAGGATAATGACTCATGTATTGCTATTAAAATTATTTTAGCCAAATCATCTAATTTAAGTCTTGTGCAGTTAATAAGACATATAAGCTATAATATAGCATGTTTATAGTTTAGTGATAATAGAATTAATATAATATATTGTACAAGAGAAATAATATAATAAAAGTTATAATAGCCTTATTGATTTCATGAATGAATTGCATAGACCGGGGGTTTCTGATCAAGTGGTAATGGAAAATGTTTGGGATGTCACCGCATTTTAGATTCGATCCACCTGCCATGCGAAACTAAATCACATTTTTCTGGTCATTCTACACGGATATGAGCTATTGTTTTTCGGTCCATTTGAATACCTAGGAGAGGATCTATCCGTGGACTACACCTTTTACCCGAGAATTAGATATGTGTCTTTAATAGAGCCGGATTTAATTTCTTTTTTTTTACAAAAAAAAGAAAGAATGAATTGCATAGAATTTTTGCACACCTTTATTTATTTATATTTATCTTTTTTGAACATTGTTGCACACCTTTATTGACCATTATATCTCCAAGAAATCAATTAATTTTTTACCCAAATCTCAATGATCCTTTTCTCTGAAGAAACAAAATAATACGGACAGGAAAATCAGAACAGTATCATCAGTATGCAACTCTGTGTAACTAGTGACTACGATGTCTGACAGATGCTCGACCCATCCAATTTTATATTAAACATTGCACTACACTCCAATGACTCAGTGGACTCTGTAAAGAAAATAAAAACGTGTAATTTTCAACCATTCCTCTTGAAATATAATTTTTAATTTCCTTTTACGTCAACTAAGTCTTAATCATATGCTGTACGTCTCTTTAGCTCTCTCTCTCTCTTTTAGTTCTACTATATAAGAGCATCTCTACATACTATAATCTGTGCCAGAGTGAGTAAAAGTAATACGGTTGTTCTTGTTTTAGAAATCCGATATATAATGATAACAGGTTCACGTGTTCCTCGTCAAAAAAGTGTCTCAGTGAGTACAATTTTCAGGTGTCTTTTGGTTTTGATCAGACGATCTATTAAATTCTCCTAATCAACCTCTTCAATTTCTTTTCTTCTTAATTTTACTAAAGAAAACAGTGTGTTAAAGAGTACTTCTTCCTTTGATAGGATCTAGCTGGGGTTTCACTTAGTTTTCATACTAATAATAAATAAATAAAATCAAGAATCAGAGATGGTGAGAACACCATGTTGCAAAGAAGAAGGAATAAAGAAAGGAGCCTGGACTCCTGAAGAAGATCAAAAGCTTATTGCTTATATTCAACGACATGGTGAAGGTGGATGGCGTACTCTCCCGGAAAAAGCTGGTAATTATTAGAAAAATTCTATATAATTAATTATCATATGTTTGTCTCTTAATTACATATGTACATATATGTTACAATGTGTGTACAAAATGTATATAGGATTGAAGAGATGTGGGAAGAGTTGTAGACTTAGATGGGCTAATTATCTAAGACCCGATATCAAGAGAGGAGAGTTTACTACTGAAGAAGACGACACTATTATCAAACTTCATGCTCTTAAGGGTAACAAGTATGAATATTTCCTTTGTTTATTACTTTATATGTACTAGTTAATTAGTAATTTAGAACTATATATTATACTAATATATATATATATATATATAAGTATTTGATCTGTTTATGGAGTATAATATTTCTTATGGTGTTGAATATAATTGAAGGTGGGCCGCAATAGCAACTTATTTGGCTGGACGAACTGACAACGAGATTAAAAATTATTGGAACACAAATCTTAAAAAGCGTTTAAAGCAAAAAGGTATCGATCCAACCACTCACAAACCGATCAATTCAACCGATCAAACCGGTATCGGACCAAAAAACCTTAAGCGCAGTTCTTCCGGTTCAGCACGGGTTCTTAACCGCGTCGCAAGCAAATACGCGGTCGACTTAAATCGGGATCTTGTAACCGGAATCATCATAGGAAACTCCACAATCATCACACAAAACTCCGAGGTTGAGAACTCGACCACCATACTGCTCAACAAAATGTCGACATCTTCGGGTTTCTCCGACAACTGTTCTTTCTCTGATGGTTTCCCCGAGTTCTTTAGCAACCAAGAGATCTCCGACATGTCTATGAGTGACGATCATGTTGGCCTTATGGAAGAGTTAAAGGGTATGTTAAGCTACGACAATGCCGTCCCCGGAGAGATTAAGGGTTCGCCGGAGGCTAATATAGCTGATGAAATGGAGTTTCTTGATTCTTGGAACGTAGAAGACGATCTGGACTTGGAGAAGTTTGTGAGTTCGTTGGATTCCAGCATTGGTGTCTTTGTTTGATCCTGAGTCGAGAGGAAAATCAATTACACGTTGGTTTTCTCTTTGATCGTGTGAACTATGATGGACTGGTGTATCGCCAAGTGGCGGGAATAATGAGCTGTAGTAACAAGTTAATAATGAAATAAATATTTGGGGGCAATTCTCTCCGTGCAGTCTATTTTAATTTTTTGTCACAAAAATAGTTCTTAACAAAAAAGACCAAAATAACAATTTTTTATTTTAAAATTTTAATATTTATTTTATATTTTTTAAATTTTGAAACTCTATTCCCAAAAACTCCATCCATTAACTTTAAAACATAAGTATAGATGTTAACTCTAGATTAAACCTAAGTATACAGTTTTACCCTTTAATAAAACTTATTTTTATCATTTTCTTTACTGAGAACTAATTTTGTGAAAATAAACTAATTATTTTTCGTAATTAATCTAAAGTCGTTTACAATTCTTATTATTTTTAAGAAAATAAAAATAAAAATTTGAAATAATATACATGACTTTTTATTATTTATGACATAAGATGAGATATAAAAAAATTATCAGATCCTTTAGGACATTTCCAACCTATAACACCATTTTAGAGTAATTTTAGCACCAAATTTTTTTCTTCTCCAACTAAAGCACCAAAATTCACACCAAACTGTATTTTTATTTAATATTATTAAACAAAAATAATAATTATTACTTAATATATATAATAATAACAAAATTTGTTATGAAAATATATTGAACAAAAATATATCACACATAAGTATTATTTTTTAATAAATATTTACAATTTTAAAATATAACAATATGAAAATAATAAATTAAAATAAATTGATTTATTATATGTAATTATTGATTTTATATATTTATTTTGTTACTAATAATGATTAAACTAATATTTTGTTAATAAAAGTAAATAAATAGTGTTTAATATTGTGAATAATAGTGAATGAACAGTGTTTAGCGTTGTAAACAATAACACATTAAATATGGTATGATACTATAGTATTATATTAAAATGATATGACTTTTGCAATTGGGTTGTAGAGATTTTAGTGTAAAAATTATACTAAAATGGCGTTATGCAGTTGAGTTGGAAACTTCACAAAATATTTCTTTATTTATCGTAAATTTTTAAAAGTACTTTTACAAATTTCATCTAACGTTGTTTATAATTAACTTAATAGAAAAAATATTTTGGTCGCATAGGGTTGACGTTGCCAGCAAAACTGGAGTTTTCTCTCTTCTTCTGCTATATTCCCCCTTAACGATTTTACACAGAGGAAGTGAAGAGAGAAAACTCAGGCTGGTGCTTTCCGACGAAATTCCGTCCATGGTTGAATTCCCTTCCAGCGTCACACCTTCGGTGGTCGGCTGCCTTTGGCTCTGGTTGCTCGCATTCTCTTTGACGGAGCTTCCGGCTCTTGGCTCCGGCGATGCATCTGACACTCCGATGATTGCTGGCTTTTGACTTTGACAACAGCCGCTTGTTCATTGGTGGCGTTGTTGGCTTATCTGGATTTCATCTGAACTATGTTAGATCTAAGCTTCATTGATATTCATTGTTTCGATTGACTTCCAATCTTGACATGTGATTGTTTCTTCCTCCCCTCCGCAAGGGCTGTGACATCTTCAAGCTTATTTTCATCTCCAAAGGTGTCTAGGGTTTTTTTCCAGGTGAATCGATGTTTGAAGGTTGGTTTATGTTCAATTGAAGCTTGGTTGAGGCGAAGATTATCTGGCTCTTTTATTTTCTAAAGTCGTCCGACGGTTTCTTTTCATGTGACATCCTGTTCCGGTGTGTTCCGGTGGATTATCGGTAAGCTGCTCCGGCGACGTCTTTCATGCCGTGAAGTATGGTGGCGTTTCATTCTTTGGGCACATGTCTCCATCGCTAACAGTGTAACGCGTGGGGTTTTCGAATTGATTCACCTCTTTCTCTTGGGCTTCTTTTGTTTGGGCTTTTAGATCTGTTTTTGGAGCTTTGTTGGGCTTCGTGTTTACTTTTGGTTGGATATGGTTGTATTTTGCTCGCTTCTAGCCTTTCGGCTTTTATAATTCAAGATGAGAAAAAAAAAGGGTTGACAGTGCCCGCACGAGGATGGGATATTCGAACTCCCTCGAACATTTAATAAGAAATTTGTTTGTTTCAGATAAGCCAAATAAATTAAATATATTTAGTTGATATGAAATTAAGTATCTTTCACTAAATGATTATTAGAAAAAACAACTTTCTCAACTAACTAATTAAGTACCCATATAATACTGTAAATAAAAAGGTGCCTTCCGAATTCAATAATATTAAATACTTGTTATAAATACATTCCGGCTGGTCAGCTTAAAGTTACACGACGTAACGTTTCTCAAACAGTACCATATCTTATAGAATCTACGTGTAGGCCAATGTAGATGTGCATGTCACAGATATTGAAGTTTTCTATATGAACAGCTTAAGTTTTAATATTATAATAGACGCGGAATAAACATTATATATATAAATTATCTTATGTATTATATGTTTTTACATATTATAAAATAATAAATATATATTGAATAATTAAAAATCAGTAACTATTACATATATAATTAAATTGGTGCGAACGTATAAATCAATTTTATTAATCCAAATAATTTTTTTAAAATTTTGATAGGATGTAATTAAATTTAAATAATATTAACACACATAGTATATTTTTAATATTAATGTCTATTAAATGATGCTTTCTATTCATATGTTTTTTTGATCATGTGTATCTGTAATAGCAAAAACTTTAAATTACTGATAACAAAATTTTCATTATGAGATTAATAATTTTAGTAATTTATAATTTATCAATGTTAGTTCGAAACTTTTATCAAAATAAATTATTCAAAGTAAATTTTGAAATTAAAATATTTATTTATTCAATATGGTTTATAGTTTAATTTAGAATGATATATATACATATATATTTTAAAAGGATTAATTAAATTAGACTTTTATTTATATGATTTTGTAATCATTTCTATTTTGTCATAACAAAAATTTTAAACCATGGATCGCAAAATTTGAATGTGAGACTTTTAACAGTTTTAGTAATTTATAGTCATTTTTTAAAATTTAAAATATAACATATACAGAAAAATCTAAATTTTTATAATATGGTTATTGTGATTTTTTTAAATTATTTTAATAGTTTAAAATTAAACAAATTTGATAGAAGATACATTATTTTTTTATCAGATCTTTATTATTCAAAATCATTAATTGTCATATATACTTTAGCCACATTAGGCAATTCCGTAATCTTTATTTAAGAAAATAATAAATAAATTAATAATGAATTTATGGTTAGTTTAATAAAAAATTTATTATATAATTAGATAGACCAACTAATTCTTTAATAATTCTAAGAATCATCATGATGACACGTGGCTACAAAAAAAAAAGTTGTAATGTTTTACAAATAACATAGGGGATATAAATCTAAATGATTATCGAATGCTGTGTTACGCAGAAGCTCGTATGAATGAGTGTATAGTGCCCTAGTAAATTACGTATATGTAAAAAAATCTACAAAAAAGATCACACATTCACGTGAATCTGCCCCAAAAAGCATTGGGAGTAGACGACCACGTTATCTTTGTCATATACGAATATTATATATACTGAAAGGGGGATTCACGTTTCCAGGAATATAGCAATGTAGCAAAAGAATCACAATAAAATTGCAGCATTTCATTATTGATCTGAATAAGACAGATAACATTACAGAACATTTGTGTTTTCAATGTATTTATACTACCAATAATTAATTAACTTTAAGAACTTAATGCTCCTAGTGTGCCATGACAGATATCTCGATCTTGGATTTATGTATATCAATCAGTGATCTATGAATAATAATTTGAAGTGTTACATTTTTCACAGACGTGAATTTACATTTTACGATTCGTCAACAGAATTATGAAAAAACTTAAGTGATATATAAAGATCTGAACCAATCTATTTACCATAAACTCATCTAACTAAACATATATAGAAGCCAAATTCGATATTCTGATTCATTAATTTGACCTGAAAAATAGTATGATCATCCCACTAACTGATAATCCAAAGAAAAATGAATTGCATAAATAGTTAAAAAATATTATTTCAGATAGAATATGATGGATTATGTCCAGAGTAATGCTTATACTATTTTCTCGAGGTAAAGTATTGAAAAAATAGTCATTTTAGAATTCATATAAAAATACTTAAGTAATGTATAGAATATTTAACCGAATCCATATAACACCAATTAATTTTAGGTTAGAACCATCTAATTTAACAAACCAACCAACCACACAATACCTAATTTAACAAAATCACCCAACTGCACAATTACAAAGCGAACAATCTATAGCAATATTTGATCACTGCTGCAAATCGCATTTACAAACCGCAATTGCCAACAACAAATAAACGAATAGAAGTATAGAACCATAATTGTTAAACTCCCAACACATAATATATCCAGTTTGGATGTATATATCATCCTCAGAACAAAAAGAAGAAAACATAATTTTTTTTAAAAAAAAATGGTTAGTCGCCTCAATAATCTCTCTTATTTTTAACAGGGGTAAAGTCCATAACTTTTTTCTATAATCTAAATTTTCCAAAAAAACTTATATTTTCAGGATTAGGTTATATTATTCTCAAGTCGTGAATATTTCATTCTTAGATGAGCTGTTCTTTTCTTCATTCTTGTAATCTATTCTGCTTTTCATATTTTTTTCTTATGCATGAATCTTTGTCGTATTCTCTTTTTACTGCCATTGTCACGATTTATCTAGGGCCGCGCCTGATTTTTTTGGGCTTAAAAGCAAAAAAAAAGAATTTGATCTTTTAGTATAATATTTGATAAAACTAGTACGTAGGAAGAGTCAAATCTATCAACAAATTGAATAAAAGACTAGTCCAAAGCCAACTTACCCAACCAATATTTTTTCCAAATTGGCCTCTAAAGTATATTTAACAAAATTGGCCTAGAAACACATGCTTGATGGACTTGTACTCCGCCCCTGGTTTTATCCTATTCCATAAAATAATTACTAAAATTAAAAATGAATCTTACTTTTTAGAGTCAATTAGCTAAAAACCTACAAAAAAATTAGAAATTAGATAAATACACATGATGTGTCTATCAACAAAAATACTATAGTGTGGGATTTACGGTATATTGAGCTAATTATGGAAAAAATTGTGCATATGGAATGTAATTTCACTATTTTAAGTATAATCAACAAAATATCGTTTTCACTGCAAAACACGCTGTTTTAAGACTGATTAATTATGGTTTTATATAAATCTTTTTTTTTGTCACAAGGTTTTATATAAATCTAAAAAGTTAAAAATGGTTTGTTAGAACAATCTAAAAGTAATCTCATAACATACTATTTATTCTTTTGATAGAGCCAAAACGTACCACCATTGGTATCTCAATTATTTTGATTTTCGATCTGATTTTAGATATTATGCTTTCAAGCCACTCCACTTGCTTAGGTGTGAAATCCTCCTCTTTTTGAATAGTAAATAAACATGAAGCATATTTAATTTTATAACCACACAAAGTAGTGGTTAGGATTGATATCTTGTGAATTTACATGTTTTAAACTTCTTATTCTTGCATG
>NC_027756.1:4310716-4318643 GCF_000695525.1 Brassica oleracea var. oleracea
GTTGGCACATTAGGTTAATTGGTGTGTGCTTAAACGCGTAATCAAGGATTTGTCTAGGACTCGTGTAATCTTGCATTCTTATATTTTATTATCAGACGACAATTTGTACGAGTAGGGTAATTTTATGCTTTCATATTCCTCAAAACATACTTGAAGAAAAATAACACAATAAGATACTAAATCACATTATTCATGGACCAACACAGATATGAACCCAAATTCATGGTTCATTTGCATATCCGGAGAGAATATATATCCGTGTGCTACACTTTGTATTGAAGATTAGTTTTGGCCTTTCCATAAATTCGGGATAGTCTAGATTAATAAAAAAACATACACAATAAGAGGGAAAATGAGCATTTAATTCCCGAAGTATTTGAAATCGGCAGTTTTAATACTTAAGTATTGCTTGCGCATATTTATTCCTCAACTAATAGTTGACTGCGCAAAATTGAGATCAAAATAGTCAACGGTTAACTGATGAACAGAAAATAACGGTTTCCGTCAACTTTTTAACGGTAGAATATTCTAATCATGATTTTGCGCAGTCAATGATTAATTGGGGAATAAATATGCGCATATAATACTTGAGTATTTAATTTGCCGATTGAAAATACTTGAGGAATTAAAATCTCATTTTTCTCTATATTTCGTATAAGATTGAAAGTCACTAACATCAATCCATTTAAAAAAAACATAAGTAAAAATATTTTCAAGTTAAATAAAATCATTATACGAGATATTTACCTTTAGAAATAGATTGTTGATTTTTTACAATGACATATAAAATAATACAAAATAATTACAGTTACATCGTATTGTTGATGTACTTCATGTTTATATCACTTTAGATGATTTTTAAAATGAAATCGGCAGTTTTAATACTCAAGTATTATATGCGCATATTTGTTCCCCAACTAATCATTGACTGCGCAAAATCATGATTAAAATATTCTACCGTTAAAAAGTTGACGAAACCGTTATTTTTCCGTTCATCAGTTAACGGATGACTATTTTGTTCCCAATTTTGCGCAGTCAACTATTAGTTGGGGAATAAGTATGCACAAGCAATACTTGAGTATTAAAACTGCCGATTTCAAATACTTCGGGAATTAAATGCCCATTTTCCCCGCAATAAGATACTATTATTACGATCTTTTGGATTTCATTCATTTTTAATTATTTTTAGAATCATAAATTTTCATTTTCAAGCCGAAATTATGAAATCGCATTAAAATCACACAATCCTACAATAGTCTCACACATTTCCAGTTTAGTTATAAAATTGAGTTATAATTTCGCATCGTTATAATTTTGTAACTAAACCATAATGTTAATACGTAATCTTGAAATCAAAACTACGTTATGTAATTACGAGATAACAATTTTTATAACTAACAGAAATCAGACAAAATAAGCTATGATCAACTTGTCATGATGATGTTCTTGATTTTGTGAGCTTCGTACACGAAAACTAGATATACCTCGATTCGCTTTCTCTTTAAAATTCTGCCTTCCACAACAGAGATAAACATATAACTTTTTAACCTTAGTATTAGAGAGGGGCACGATATCCTGAAGTTCTAACATATCAGGATCGTGATCCAAGTTTAAGAACCTTAATGAATGTATCTCTGTCACCATTCGTATCTCTAATGCCATAAGACAATGGAAACTTCTTCTTCCAACATAACCTATCTCTTCCAAGCACCACAGCTCCACAAAAACAGTCCTTGAGACAAGTTGCTTTACACCTTTCTTCATCATAATTTGAGTACCTCTTGTAATCCCCTGACGGCCAATTTGTCATCCTCAAAGTCACAAACTCGTAAAGATTTGCATCCTGGTCCTCTGCTGCTGTTTGGTTACTCTCTCGTCCACAAGTTTGCATCTCAAAATCAGGTTTACAATCACCATACTCGTCACTAGGATCCACCAACAGAAACCTCTCGGGGCATTCACATCTTGGCCTATGGTTATATCCTAAAATGCAAATATTATTAAACCCACAAGCTAGATTCCCAAGCTCATTAGCATCAAGATACGGTCCAAACGTCTTTGCACATATGTTCTCCGGTTCAGACCAAGCCAGAGACCATCCATTATCACTATTATTAACCCCTTGCCTCTTGGGATGGTAGTACTGAGCGAAAACCCCGTCGAAATGTAAAACGGCACGGTGATAAAAGTCTTTGGACGGTACTGGATCTTTATTGTTGACATAGAATCTCGTTGTATTGTCTCTCATTACTACATACATGTAGCCTGTCTCGTTGAAAACCAATCGATTCCCGGGATTATGAGGGTCTTTTGTGTTACTTGAGTAGTACGAAAAGTATACATCTGTTTCTGCTAGCGTCTCGCTGTTGAGAGTAAGAAGCTGGAGATCTCCATCGTCAAAGCGTAGCCTGAATCTTCCTTTCTGGAAGCTAGTCTCTTTGAGGCGAGATGAGAGATTCCCTCTAACTTCAATACTCTGCATCATCATCACCATACATCCGTACAAATGTGATGTTTATACTTAAAATAACACATAAGTAGAATAACATAAACTTATAGGTTAACTCTGAGATTATGTTTGCGTTTACATAGTAAAATATTAATTTTCTACTTATAAGAAGATTATTTTTACGTTTTTCGTATTTTCGTTATAAATATTTGCAAAATTTAAACACAAACACCAATCACTGCATGGAAAAAAAAAATGGAAGGAGAAAATTTGTAATGTTGAACTGGTTATATTTACAAATTTTCTCATTATATGAATCCATTAAAAATGGTACTTCCTAGTTTTAAAATGCATATCATACTTCTGTATTGATATTTAAGTCATTTACAGAATTAAGGCATGCTTACAAAATATCAATGTAAAACAAACTCAAGAGTAAGGAGAAATTTGATGTCACAGTTGAGGTCTATGAGATATTAAAACTATATGTCATATCTTTATAAAGACTTACTTGAGTAGGTAACAGAGTGTCTGTGGGGTTAGCGAAGCTAGACCATAAAGCTACATCTGAATCTTCACTTAACAGACGTAAGTTTCCGGCGTCTGTTATTAGCCCGCGAGAAACAGAGCTCCTAGTTTGAGGAAGTGAAGAGCTCCAGAGTTGCTGACCTCCAGGGTCAGTAAGGACAAGACCACGATCTGCGGTTAGCGTAACCTTCGAACCATCAGGGACAAGACCGGTGGTTGTGTTGACGGTTTGTGCATACCACACAATCTTCTTGTCAGGAATCTTGTCGAACCATATGGAGAGAGTGAAACCATCGTTTGGTTGAATCTTGCGGAAGCCAAAAGCAAAGTCACCAGAAGGGGAAAGCCATGAACTGGAGAATTGTTGGGATTCTGAAGCGGTCAGAGATTCTCCGACAGGAACAGATCCGCTGATGATGTTCTGAGACAAAACGACAAGTACTTGTAGTTGTAAAACAAGAACAACTTGGAGTATCCAACAAGAGATAACACCCATTTTGTTCAAGCGAAGATGTAGAGATGATAAGAGTGTTTGTTTGTTTGTTTGTGTGGTGATATGTTTGTTACCAATCAAACGTAGAACAAGGGATAAGATGACTTTAGGGCTTTTTAATTTCTTAAAAAAAAAAAAAAATTATTTCTAAAAAGTAAACGAAACAAACTTTGAATAGTCAGAGAAGTCTTCTCTTGATTTATTGGCACTAAATGAAAAATATTACACATACAAATGTCTATATATATATATATATATATATTCAAACACATGACACCGGACCAGAAGAGAAGGTACTATAAGGAAAAGGGTTAGGAGGATCATGAACTTGAGCCACACCATCAAGCATCTGCGTAACATGTCTCATGTTAGGTCTCATTCTTGGCTCTTCTTGTATACACCATATCCCTATTTTCACATATCTCTCTACCATCTCCATATCGTCAATGGCATCCAAATCGTCTTGGATCAGATCGTCCAACCTCCTATTTTGGTAACAATAGTATGCCCAATCAATGAGAATCACGCTGTCCTCAAGATCGACGGCTTTCTTGCAGCACACGGTTTCCAAAAGCATTACTCCGTAGCTATAAACATCTACTTTGGATGTAATGGGACTGTTCCTGAACCACTCCGGTGCGACATACCCTTTCGTTCCGCGGATGTTCGTGAGTGTATGTGTTTGGTCCATCATTAGAAGCTTTGCTAGACCGAAATCCGAAATTCGAGGGTTGTAATACTCATCTAAGAGTATGTTTTGCGGTTTTATGTCACAATGTATGATCTGCTCGCTGCATTCTTCATGTAGATACAAGATTCCACGAGCAATCCCAATTGATATTCTTCTTCTATCTTCCCAGCTCGGTCTCGGACGCCTGAAGAGAAAATTGGCTAATGTCCCGTGAGGTATGAACTCGTATACAATCATTCGGCTGTGCCCTTCGTTGCAGAAGCCAATTAGCCTCACTAGGTTCTTGTGGTGGATCTGGCCAATCACTTTAACCTCATTCTTGAACTCTTTCTCGTTTTCTTGAGCAACACGGTCTAGTTTCTTGACAGCCACGGTAACTTCAGAATCATTACTAAGTTTTAAAAAACCCTTGTAAACAATCCCAAATGCTCCTCTCCCAAGCTCCTCCATGAAATCTCCGGTAGCTGCTAAGAGCTCTCCGTCGTATGTAAAGACTCTCAGATTCAACTCAACTGCAGCAGCTACACCGATATCTCCACCTTGGTTAGGTTTCTTCTTTGCCGTCTTACTCCTTCCGTACAACGCAAGGAATATGAAATTCACAAAAGCTGAAGTTCCAAGCAAAACCGAACAAGCGATGATTAACCAATCCCTGTCTTTCCCTCTATCTTTAGCACTTGGAGCATCCGCGCCGCCGACTTTTAAAACCTTAATGAGTGTATAACTATTACGTGAATCATAGTTTTCACCATTAGGAGATCTCTGACCATAAGACAATGGAAACTTCTTGGCCCAACATACTCTATCGTTTCCAAAAACAACAGCAGCACAGAAACAATCGTCAAGGCAAGCTTGTCTACACCTTTCCTCATCATACTCTTTGTACATCTGGTAATCCCCGTACGGCCAGTTCGTGCGGTCAACACGAATAAGCTCGTAAGTATTGTTATTACTTGGTCCACAAGTCTGCATCTCGAAATCCGCCTTGCAGTCACCATACTCATCACTAGTATCCAATAATGAGAACCTCTCTGGACACTGACATTTTGGTCTGTTTGTATCTTCCAAACTGCATATACTATTAAACCCACAAGCTACATATTCCCGACAGCTATATCGGGCTTGCTGATCCGACATATATTCTCCGGCACAGCCAAAACTGACTCCCACCCGTTACTTCCTTCCCCTTTGGAATGAGAATATTGAGCAAAAACGCCATCGAAATGTAGAACGGCACGGAGATAGTCGTCTCTAGAAGACACGGAAACGCTTTTAATGAATCTTGTGGAGTTGTCACTTAGAAGAACATACATGTGGCCTGACTGGTTGAAAACTATTCGAGTCCCCGGGTTAGGTTCCTTTGTGTCGGTTTTGTAGTACTGAAAGTATACATCTCTTTCAGCTAGAGTCTTGGAGTTGAGAACGAGAAGCTGAAGATCGCCGTTGTCAAATAGATGTAGCCTGAATCTTCCTTTCTTAAAACTTGTCTCCGTGAGGCGAGATGGCAGATTATTTCCAATCTCTAGACTCTACATACCAAACATCCATCCGTTTATATATATGCGTACAATAACGAATCAATGCTAAAACCACTACCCCTCCGTGACATAACATGTGTTAGGTTTATTTAAAGCTTAGGTTCAGTTTCATTTTGCATTGGTTCGTGTTAGCTCCGGCTCTCAGATTTGGGATATAAACAATTTAGTAAGGTTTCAATAATTCTTTTTTATAAATTTGGAATTTTTGCCTATGTAAATTATTAAAAAAAATTTGGAGACCATAAGCCAATGTTTTATTTCTCCAATACTCAAAGACCCAAAATACCCCTATCCGAATCCAAACGCTCTTACTAATAATGGTAAAACTACTACCCTTTCCTTCTTGCAATCACTAATGAGAAGACTCACCTGAGTAGGCAACAGAGTGTCGGTGGGGTGATCAAAGCTTGACCACAAAGCCACGGTGGAATCTTGGCTGAACAGACCGAACTCTCCGACGTCGGTTATGAGCCCTCGAGAAACAGAGCTACTACTCGGAGGAAGTGAAGAACTCCAATGCAGTTGACCTCGAGGGCCAGTGAGAACCAAACCGCCATCTGCGGTTAGTGTAACCTTCGAACCAGCAGGGACAAAACCGGTGTTCGTGTTGACCGCTTGTGCGTGCCAGACGATGGTTTTGTCGGGAATCTTGTCGAACCATATTGAGAGAGTGAAACCATTGTTTGGTCTGATCTTGCGGAACCCTAAAGCAAAGTCACCGGAAGGGTATCTCCATGAGCTAGAGAATTGTTGGGACTCTGAAGCTGTGAGGGATTCTCCGACAAGAACGGATCCATTGATGATGTTTTGAGACAAAACGACAGGTGTTTGTAGTTGCAGAAGAAGAAAGAGATGGATTATCGACCAAGTAAGGAATCCCATTTTGCTTAACGAATGATGGTTGAGATTATGTGTGTGTTTACTTATAGAGTTAGGTTTAAGTTGATTAGTTCATTACAACAGAACGTATAAAAAGGGTTAAGAAGACTTATTGAATATTTTATTCTAAGTCAATTGTCAGATCTTAAAGAGTCAATAGTCTTTTCCTCCATACAATTCTGAAAATGTGGTCTATACGACTTATCTTCCTTGGGTTTGCCTTTAGGTGGCAAAAATGAACATTGATTCTTTTTTTTTTGAAAACTGAGTCTTTTAAAAAAAATTGAAACTCTTTGTAGTTAGTTTTGTTTGTAAGTGCAAGATGACACAACAATAGGTAATGCAAAAGATAAATCAAGAGACAAATACACAAGTAAACACCAATGCTTTTATTAGAATCTCTTTTAAACAATCTTTACAAGACTTGCTTATTCAGCTTTTACACGTCTAGTGTTAACACCCTAACACACGCTACTGAAAGATTCCTAAGCTACCCGCTTATGTCTCTTCTCCGTCAAGTACTTCAACCACTACTTCAGCACGACCCAAGAACACCTCCAAGAGCTTCTCTCTCTATAAGATCAGCCTCTGTGTCTCTGTCTCTATACAGACGACCTCATAGCTATCTTATAGTTATTCTCCATGTTCCCGAAACCCTAGTCTCCAAGGCAACATGTATGGACATTTTCCATATTAATAAGTGCAACTTTCTTTTTCTTGGAATGCACTTATTCCTCTTTCTTTAAGTCATAAACTTGTTCCTCAAGTTTCTTCCTCTTTCCATATCTCCAAGATACTCCTTTCTCTCCAAGTCTACACGACTCCAGCTCAACATCTTGACTCCTCATGGTCTTCACCACTCACTACGACGTCTGCTTCAGCAACTACGTCAGCGACTACTTCAGGGCAGACATCTTACATCTTCAATCTCCCCCTTTTAGCTTTGTGTGCCGATCAAGCACAACACTCTTCTGGTTCAGCAACCACGTTCCTCATCTGGAAACTTTCATACCAAATGTGCTTTTCTCCCCCACAAGATGTGCACCACACCATGCTTTTCTCCCCCATGAGATATGCATCCTCTGTACCAGAATATCACCATTCTCCCCCTGCTTGATTGCATACTAAGCTAAAACAGATGCTTAGATGTCAAACTTTACAGACCTACCGTATGTTTCTTCATGTATAATCATGACACAGCCCCTGCTGCAGCGGAATAACAAGTACTGCATCACGACCTGACGTATATGTCGAACTACCCTTCGACCAACTTCTATTGAGGATCTGGCCTCCGTCATGTGTCGTCTTCTTGACCATGAGCCCTTCCCCATCCACACCGAGTGCCCTCT
>NC_027756.1:4318678-4320415 GCF_000695525.1 Brassica oleracea var. oleracea
CCTGAAGATCATCTCGCATCACTTCCTGATGCACTTCGATCTCCTTCCCCTTTGTGTCACAGACACCTCCGTGTCCTGACTCCACACTTGATGCTTCTTGATCTTCCTGAAGATCACTCCTAACAGAGCTGCATCCGTCTTCTGATGTCTCATCTTTGATCTCATCAAGTAAGCCACTCTTGGCTAAGGACACCTCTTCAACCCTCTTGGGTTTAGTGAACGTCTTGTTCACCTTTTTGGCCATGTTTCTGCTCTTCTCACGAGCAAAACACTCCACCTTCTTGTGTCCAACCTTCCCACAGAACCAACAGCACATCCGATGTTGCTTTTTTCTTGGTCTGACACAGTTGCTGATGCACCGATCAGTCTCCTTCCTTGTACCAGTACAACCATACTTTAGAATCTCCTGTCTGACCTTCATGTTGTTGCACTTATGTAATACTTTCAGCTTGTTACTCACAGCTACACGCTGTAGAACTTCCTGCCTTACTCCCTGTCGTACGTCCCGACGTACTTCCTGACAAGCTCCTTTGGCTCCACTTTTTGATGTGCTCCCATGTACGAAACGTGGCAACCCCTTCTGTTGTACTTCCTTAGTACTCTCAGCTCCTCGATATCCTAGTCCCCAATTCGCCTTGGCTGGTTGACCCATGAGCCATATCCTCCAATCTCAGATTCTGATCCTTGACCCTCAACCACTTGTTAAGCAGCACATGATACTCCTCATCATATGTGCTGAGATCTGAATCAGAGGACTTAATAGATCTCTCCTTGCGTGCACCAAATGCAACAAGGTTCTTTATCACCTTTCCATCTTCTTCAGACTCTGAATCATCAGACGACTGCAATGGAACTCCTTTCTCCTTCTTTGAGTTTGGACATTCACGCCGTGTGTGTCCAACACCTCTGCACTCAAAACACTTAAGTTCTCTCTGTTGTGCTACAGGACAGACAGTCCATATATGACCAACACCTTCACACTCATAACATCTAAGACGTTCTCTTCTTCTGCTATTGCCACGATCACCTCCCTGGCGACCATACTGATTCCACCCACCAAAGGAATTCATCATCTTACTCAGATTCCTAGCCAACATCCCCATGGCATCTTCAACATTCGGAGATCTATCTCCATCTTTGTCAGCAGCAAGAGCTATACTCCTTGATGCACCACCTGACGTAGAGACTGAACTACTGTCTTTCTCCATCTCTTGTGCCTTTAGCATACCCACAAGTTTGTCAAACTTGAGCTCATCCGTGTTTGTAGGCATCTGCAAGACCACCTTGTGCGCTTCAAATTTTGTTGGAAGACAACGTAGTAACTTCTTTACCAGCTTCTTCTCCTTGTAATTCTTCCCAAGTACAAATGCTTCATGCGCCATACCACTGAGTTTGGCACTAAAGCTCGCCACATAATTATTATCAGACCACCTGAGATTCTCAAACTGCGACCAAAGATGATCTAGATGTGTCCTCTTGACACTTTCATCTCCTTCAAACGAATTCAACAGGATCCCCACGCCTCTATAGCCGAAGTACTCTCCTGAATCAGTTGAAACTGCTCTGCTTCAACAGCTCCAAAAATCACCGACAACGCATTTGCATTAAATTTTGATGCATTGTGTTCTGCCTCTGACCAATCCTCTTTTGGTTTAGGCTTCTTCTCACCTCCTGTGACTATGGTAGGCTCCTCCCAACCAATCTCCACAGCTGTCCACGCATCTTCATTGATTCCTC
>NC_027756.1:4321106-4326907 GCF_000695525.1 Brassica oleracea var. oleracea
TATACTTCTTTGCTCTCTAAGTCTACACGACTCCAGCTCAGCATCTTGACTCCTCATGGTCTTCACCACTCACTACGACGTCTGCTTTAGCAACTGCGTCAACGACTACTTCAAGGCAGACAACACCAAAGACTTATTGAATATTTTATTCTAAGTCAATTGTCGGATCTTAAAGAGTCAATAGTCTTTTCCTCCATACAATTCTGAAAATGTGGTCTATAAGACTTATCTTCCTTAGGTTTGCCTTTAGGTGGCATAAATGAACATTGATTCTTTTTTTTTTGAAAACCGAGTCTTTTAAAAAAAATTGAAACTCAAACTAATATGCTTTGTAGTTAGTTTTGTTAGTTCAACTGAAACATTAACAAAGCAAAATATATAAATTATAGAATAAAATAATTTGTTGAAGAAAAATAAAAATATATATTTTAGGTTTTAACTTGGAAAATTATGGGTTTTGATTGTAAGAATCTACAACCACAGTTGTCACCAATGCTTCTTTTGATAACTTTATCGGAGAAATCCCAAAATAAAAATTAATGTTTTTCTAAATACCAAATAACAATCGGTTATTTGTAAATTGTAATATATGCTAAAGTTTGGTTGTTTTCTATATTTATTTGTACAACCTTTTCCTTTCTCTCAAGAATCATGATAATCATCTGTGACACGCTGTACCATGCGGTGACAACTTTAAAGGGCACCATAACGACTTTTCTTCTTTTTTTTTTGGTAAAAGCACCATAACGAGTTGATTTACAAATTACAATGAAAGCAGAGTTGAGAAATTTTGGATATAAGACTTTGTAAATTCATAAACCTATTGAGAACATTTACGAACAATATAAAATTGATAATTTGCTTTCACGAATTTATGCCACAGTAAAAGGAGAAGTATCAATACATCACTCATCAGAAATCATCACAACGATATGAATATTCGTTCTTAAGACACAGTGAATCTAGTAATAGCGTACGTACGTTCTTGACATTGTAATTCCGTCATTACAAATATATATATATCAGTATTAATAAAGAGTCAAGTCACCAAAAAAGCTGATACATTATGAAATTATTGAACATTAATATCATACTTAGGTAATTTTACTCATTGGTAGCAGGACGTAGCATCCAAGCTGGAAGAAGAGAGTTTGGTCCAATCAACGACGATGCACCTCCGTTCTCTCCCCCAACTCTCTCCACAAGGCCATCTCTGCCCATTAAATAATTATGAATCAGAATCTTCCATAGCTAGAGATGTATTAATCATAATCTAAATGTAATTTAGAATGCTACTGAGAGGGAGAGAGAGGAAACCTGGAGGAGGTTACGCAGTACTGGGGCTGAAGAACTGAAGAATTGTTGGAGCATTGGATTAATTGTCCTTCTTGCTGACCCGTGTTCTTCTCCTTTTCCTTCTCCTTAATCTATCATTATTATAGTTTTAGTCGTTGTTAATACTACAGATGTACGAATTGCATGTTTTGTTTCATATTTACTTACTATATATATATAATTAGTATTATATATTAGTATTATATGTTCTATACAGTAAAAACATAACCACTCTGAAGTTTACAAGTATAGTTGCGTATAGTTGAATATAATACCCAAAAGTTAGCAAAAGCAATAGATATTTGTATGTTTATCAAGGTTCTAAATATTAGATCAATTAATGTACCAAACTGTATAATATAGGGTCCGATTGGTAATGACTGTAGCTTTAGATTTTATTGCTGTAGAATTTTATGCAAAGTACTAAACAATTGCTTTGGATATTTGGCTCTGTAGAGCACTTGTACAGCTGTAGGTTATTTCAAGAACCGTGGTTTCAGAAAAAAAAAATAAAGCTTGATTGCTTTAAATTTAATGCTTTAAAAATAAATAGGGACGTGGATACCACCTATCAACTACCAATCACCCCCATAGTTTTGCAACTAATCGGTGTTTAGTTGGCTGTATCAAAAAGTACAAACGATTGTACTGTTAGTGCCTTTATATCTATGTTTTCAACATTGGTATTTATTAGAAATATTAATAATAAATAAATAATCACTTTGTATTGCTAAAAGGGTATTAAAAACACTACTAATAAATAAATACAAATTAACCACTTCTATTGCTGATATTTTTATAAAACTTGTAGAGAATTATTTAGTAAATTAATATTTTAGAGACATATGTTCATATATATATATATATTCTTATGCTATAGTAATATAGTTAAAATAATCTTTAGATGTAAAATTTGGTGAGATACTGATATAATATATTATTGTAAATTATTTCATTTTCAACCTTTAGTCCCGTTTTAAATTAATTATAACCATTTAATTCAAAAACTAACCTTTTTGAGAAGCGTATTATTGTGATCTTGCAAGGCCTTATCCTGATACATTTAAATGAAATAAAGTATTTTTATTATTATTCTTTTTTTTGTGGAACACAAATAAAATAAGCAAGTTATATATATATAAATAAATTGTTTTGATGATGTATCTAATTGAGACACTTTACCTTCTTCTGGAGCGCTGATATGGATTCGAACATAGCTTGGTTCTGCAAATATTACAAATTCATTAAACAAAACTATCACAGATTTCAGCTCAAACTCATAGCCAAAAACCTCACTTTTCGATCTAAATATTTACATAGACATGTAGATGTGTACTAACGTTCTCGTATTACCTTTCTTGACCTAATGCTCTTGATAGCAGCGTCGAGCTGATGCTCCAAGCTTTGAAGCTCCTTTAGGCTCAAGGAATCAAGATCTTCCCCCATAAAATTCCTGCACATTTCAGTTTTCTGATTAGTGATTACTGATGTAACCAGTGTACTTGTAATTATGTTACCTCGCTACCTATCTGATATTACGCCAAGTTTTACCATCAATTTTCCATACAGAAAATGAACATTGTTAGGATCCAAGACACAAATAGCAAGTCTAGTTTAACTTATGTGTAATGTGTTACGATTTTTTACCATTAGGACTAAGGAACCAAATTGAATAAGTTTACGTTAAACTGCGATTTGATTAAAGCACAGATTGATCTACAATCTTAATTTGACATAATGCACTTGAAGACGATATGGCACTACATATGTATTTATAATATACCTTTTATTCTTTTCAAGTACCTCAACTCTTGCCTTGAGCTTAGCATGCTCTAGAACCCAATTTTCCTACAACATTAATTGATATATATGATAGAAACTAGTTACTACAAAATATACATAACTGAGCAAGACTTATGAGTACATAAACATCTAGAAGAAACAAAGCTTAAAACTTACACTTTGTGAAATGTCTCGGCCAACAAGTTGTTTGTCTGAATATAAATAGCGATCATATCGCTCAAGTATCCTTTCCATGCTATATTTCAGAGAAAAAAACAATCAAAATATACTTCATTAATTTGATCCATGTATATCAGATTAGATTTCAAACGCGTTGTAATGTGTAACATTAATTTGTCACAAAGTGTTAGCCAAGAGCTTAATTACATTGTTTGGTATGCTGACAAAGGATCGCTAAAAGTTAGCATATAACACAAAAATGTATATAAAACCTGGCTTTGGTGAGTCCACGAGTCATCATAGGAAATATGCGTACAAATTCAATCTCAATTATCTGACTCGGTTATCTAAGCAAACGGTATGATATATATGTATATGATCGTACAAACAAATATATGTACACTTTAACTCAAAAAGATATATGTACAGACTCAAAAATGCATTTATATCAGTACGAACTTACATATATGTTAGTATCCAATGGATTATAGCATATCCTTGTAAATGCTTATTCCATTGTTTCAAATCAACCTTTCTTTTGCTTTCAAATGTATGTTATTGATTAACTATTATACACGTTATATACATATATTATCGTACGTGTCTGTGTGCACGTCCTTGCATACATCAAAAGAGGCAATCAAATCGTGAGTCTGTGTACAAAGTATCATAATTTCATGCTATTTTCTATACATAAACAGCTTTTTCATGCGTCCGTACGTCAAATCCCCAAAAAACCCTAATTTCTCGAGCCACTTCTTAGGGAAAAAACAAATCTACAGTAGATATGCAACACAAAGGGACAAGATTTAGATCTAGATTGAGACATACGCTTATGAAACAAATCTTACTAAAAAATCAAGAAAACAGATGGATAATAAGATCGATGTGAATATATAATATAATATATGGTTTACGAATGAAACCATTAGATAATAATTACCTAGAGTCAGTGGAATATTCGAAGAGTTTGTCTTTGGAAGAGAAGACAACGAGAGCAACCTCAGCATCGCAGAGAACAGAGATCTCATGAGCTTTCTTGAGCAAACCAGACCTTCTCTTTGAGAAAGTAACTTGCCTATTGATCTTGTTCTCTATCCTCTTCAGCTGAACCCTACCCCTTCCCATCTCTCTATCTTTTCTCTCTCCTTAATCTTCAAGAACATGAGAGAGAAATGACAACCCTGAAATGACCAAAGTATATATCTCTCTTTCTTTCCTATGTCTCTCTGGGTATCTTTTGTGTTAAATTAAATATTGTTATAGTTTTTATTTTTTTTTTGTGGACTTTTGTTGGGTTTCGCGTGAGTTTACAGTGGCGCAAGCGTGTGAATAGTGACATAAGTGATGTGGTATAAATACTGTATGTTGATGTCACATAGACGATGATATTTGGGGATATAGAGAGAAAAGCCACATAGAGAGAGGAAAAGACCAGGGTGGGGACAAAGTTAAGGGCTGTTTGGTAAATAAACCATATGATGTATTGTCGAGTTCTCATAGGTTGTTTACTTCTGTAGTAATAATAACTTGTTCGTTAGTTTTGTGCCTCCCCTTTGGCTAACGTTGTTTCCGTACCGTACGGTCTTTTTCTTGCCATTGCTTTTTTTTTTAAGGTTAAGAAAAAACATATCAAGAACTCAAATGTTAATGGGTATTAAAAGGAAAAAAGGATCCTTAACTCGTTACGTGTTTCCCCAGTAAAAAAAGTATAAAAATGTTGAACACGACGTAAAAATATTTTATCAAGTACTTTTTTCCTAAAATTATCAAATACTATCTTATGCATATTATATTCATAAAAACCAAAAATGTAAAACAAATTTTAATATTACCAGAAAATTAATTAAGATTTTGAATTCTAGGTTTTATCCTTAATTTAAAGGTATCTTCTTTCATATTATAATATGGAGTTTATTGTAATGACCCACCTCCACTATCCCCACTATCTCCACCATCTCCACCATCCCCACCACTCCCACCATCTCCACCATCCCCAACTTCTTTAAAGAGAAAGAGAGAGAGAGGGAGAGAGAGAGAGAGAGAAAGAGAGAGAAAGCTCACCTGAGCTCGTCGCCGGAGCAACCGTGTGCCGTGATCACGTTCAGCTTGCCACCACCGATAAACGCCCTAGGTAACCGCCGAAAACCGCATTTCTTAAGTTCATTTTCGTTTCCGTTTAGTAAATCACCCATAACTTCCTAACCATTGATCATCTCGTACATCCAAGGCCATCATCGTGTTCCTCTCGTCGAGACGAAGCCGTAGACACCAACCACGCCTCAAACGGAGCCCGGACGAAGCCGCACGCGCCTCCCGAAGATTCGCCTCGGCGCGCGCGTGAAACACACGCGCCACCGCCGTCCGCCGGAGCCACCGCGAGTTCCGGCCACGCGCCGCCGTCTCCGACCAACGTTCGCCGGAGCCGCCGTGACCGACCACCGTCCGTTCGCCGCCGGGAAGCTGCCGCCGCGTCGCCGCCTCGCCGCCGTCGCCGCCGTTGA
>NC_027756.1:4331533-4369670 GCF_000695525.1 Brassica oleracea var. oleracea
TTTCAGGTGAGACAAACAAGTATGTGATATTTGGACGGACTTGGTGCTATTGGACTTTTCTTTCGGATTTTATTTGGGCATGGGTGAGAGTTGTCGGGTTTATGGGCTTTTATATTACGGGATATTGTTGGTGGCCCGTCGTCCTTAGTGTCAGGGAGACGGGTATCACATTGTTGTATGATGACGCGTCGGGGGTGACACGCTGTCCTCCATATAGGAGGTGACGGGTGTCACATTTATCTTATGTTAGATCAGAATGTCGATTTTCTCTTGGTAAGTTACAAAAATGGAACCTAGGTTGAAGTAAACCAGCAGAAGTTAAAACATAATTAAACGAAAATATGGAATTAATTTTTCTTTAGGCTAGCTTCGATCTTTTTGATCAATATACATGTGTACTATAAATAATTCAATTGATATATTTACAATTTCTCTTTAAGCCGAAAAGTAGACTATATATGGGAAGAGAATCTTGAGACGTATGATACTCCCAGTGTAGGAAAAGTCTCCCTACTATTTACCGTTTTTACTCCTGTAAATAGTTAGGTCGCTACAGTAATTTCCGAATGAATAACATGGAACACTTAAGTTATCTTCTTTATCTTTTTTTTTTCCTTTATCAAACACTAGATTTATCGTATCAACATATAATTTTGTCCGAAGATTCAACTGTTTTTTTGTGTGGTTATTGAATAGGGAACGTGTTCCGATAAGAATGTAACAAACCAACATTCATGTCGGTCCCGTGACTAGTATATGTCTGACTTCTTCGTGATATATATATGCACACCATAATGGATCCAATGTGATTGATAACTGAATGAATATCAAAATATGTAAGAATTTATAACTGATCCAAGGAATCACTTTAATTATTTTTACGTTACTTGCAGACTTAACTTTTGCTTTTTAGCTCCTTTCATCGTTGGTATTTTATTGTTTGATCAGAAACAATTACTATTTCTGCAAAACGTCTTTAGCAAAAATAATATTAATCTGCAAATGGTACCGCCTTGAGATCGGAAATTTAGGATTGGCATAGACAAATACTCGCTCAAGTCAAATGTATGTAAAAGTATTATAAACTATATAGTATATACCAAAACTGGACCACATGAACAAAAAGAAATGGACCACATTTGGGTGTTGATGAGCCCTAAACATCTAAATGGGTGGGTAGTACGTAAACATATTTGCATTCTCTGAATCGTTATTAACATAACTTTGGCTCTCTCCTTAGTACGATATATGTTTGCCCTCTTAGATCAAAACTCTGGATCTTTTTCTCTTCTCATACCTTATGTTAAGTCAACATCTCAAGAGCGCATATATTATATCGCACGTTGTCTTGTCAAACCTATATACCAATATATAGTGGACATAAACCCCAAATTGTCCATAATTAATATTTATATCAAATCATCTTTTTGTGAAATTTGAAATTTTAGACATCAATCGTTAAAAGCTTGCAATTTTTTTACGAATATATGTCAACTTAGGACCATTTTAACATCACGCATTGTCTTCTTTTTTTGGTGTGTGTGTGTGTGTGACCAGTGACCACACTGTTCAGTACATGATATTTGGTGCGCATATTATATGGTGATAAATGATTTTTCTTGATATTAAGAAAAGTTTATTTAATCATATATATAAGGGCCTTTTATCATAATTATAACCTTCCATCTATAGGTTTAGATATGTGATCTTATTATAAACATGATATTCTGATGAAATATAAACTTCACATTCTTTTCCATTCATTTCAACGCAAATAAAAACTTCAAATATTCCTTGCTTTGTTTGCTCTTATGGAGGGTTGATAATTTTAGGGTTTAGATGCAAATACGGAATCGACAGCGCACACAGACTTTTCTAAAGCAACTTCTTACTTTGTCTTATTTTGGATTAGATTCTCTACCACACAACTAATCAAAGCCCCATATTTACGAGTCCATTATCTCTTCCTATTTTTTCTTCTTCTTTAATAACATTGTGACACCCAATAGATTCGCAATCCAATAATTATCTTTTGTAAGCTACAGCTAAGACAAAAACATTTTGTTATTTTCCTGAAAATCTGATTGAATTTATTTCATTACAAACGATACTTTTAATACAAGGAAGAAAATGGCAAGAGGCTTGTAATATACGTTTAGATAAGTTTTTTTCTTATCAACGCATTTTTCGCAATATGAAAACATGAGTCTTGTTCAACTTAAAAATGTATCTTAAACCTCTTTTGATATTAATAAAAATATGATGTTATAAAAGAAAAATCATGAGACTTACCCGTTTGTATATGTTTCTTCTTACAGAAATTAGGCCGACTAAAGGCCCATTAAGTATTTTTGTCAGCAGAAGGATTAAGCCCATCTAGTATAAGACTGAAAAATGAAAGTATTCGTAAGGATGTTGATTCATGATTTAGAATCAATTTTCTACGTTTTATTATCATCTTCAAGAATTTGGTATCCCCTATATATTAATAGAAAAATATTTAAAAAATTATAACCTATAGTTTGTACTAATTAAAAAATTATTCTGCCGAATTGTCATGTAATTAGAATGTTAATTTTGCTTACGTAACGGTTTGAGAATCAATTAAGAATTTTGTTAGTCCAAAATTAAATTGGTAGGAAATGTTATATTATATAGTAGGTCCATTATGGAGCATTCATTTATCAAAATGAAATTATAATATAATATTTCCTTAAATAAAACATACGGAATTACCTAATATGATTAAGATATATATGGCAATTAATGATTCTAATTAATAAAGATTTGCTATCAATCTGTATATTTTCTATCATTTTTGTTTAATTATTTATTATTAAAATAAATTAAAAAATTACATTAATCATATAATAAAAATTTAGATTTTTTTTGTATATGTTGTATTTTAAATTTTTCAAAACGAGTATAAATTATTAAAACTGTTAAAAGTATCACATAAACATTTGTGATCAAGGTTTATTTTTTTTCAGTAATAAGATACAATGATTATAAAATCATATGAATAAATAATTTTATTTTAATAGGTGTTTATGTTAATATATATATATTTCATATCGTTTAAATTAAAATATACATCATATGAAAATACATACTTCTATTTTGATATTTGCGTTAAATATATATTGAAAAGTTAATATTTTAATTTTAAAATCTTCATTTTTTAAAAATGATTATAAATTATTGAAACCACTAAACATTCTACATTAAAAAAATCGTTAGTGTAAAATTTTGTTACACAAATATGCAAATAATTATAAAATCATATGAGTAGAAACCTCATTTAATAAATATTCATATTAAAAGTATATTATATATCTATGTTAATATCAGTTAAATTTAATTATATATCATATACGGTATATAAGATTGATTGTTTTGATTTATTTACCCTAAAATGATTGCGAATAAACAAGAGCGGTCGTGGTTGTTTGATTTATATGCGCGTAACTGATTTCTTAGTTATTTAAAATATAATTATTATTTTATTATTTCATAATATGCAGAAAAACATAAAATAAGTAATAAAATAAAATATTTATTTTGTACAAGGTGCAAATATTAACCTAAGTATGTATCTCTTTAATAATTTTAAATCTTAAACATTTTCTAAATCTCAGGCCAAAAAAATAACGAAATGATAATAAACTCAAAAATTAATATTTATATCGAGCAATAACCAAAATGAAAAAACGACACAAAAATTGAAAAAAATATTGAAGATAGATAGAATTGGCACGTAAACGTAAACTTCTCGTAGCCATAATTAACTTTTAAATTTCTAAATCATGATATAAAACCGAGCTGACATAATTTGATGGTAACCAAATAGTAGGCCTGAGATTTTTCGGTTAGGTTCTTATGCGATAAAGTGATTTTTTGACATAAAATATTTTTAAAAATGGGATCAGGCTCATTAGTAAACAAATTATGTAATTAACAAAAAAAAATTAAAAATTATTTTAAGGTCAAAAATATTAATTCAATCAAGAATATAAATTTTATTTTTCCATACAATATTTCGTAAATAATTTTCAGTTAGTTTTAAAAATTGATACAAAATTTTGATATTTGTCTTCATTACTAAACTCTATAAAATATATAAGCAAATAACACTATCATCTTTTGTTATCAGTCTACAAGTAAAGAAGAACCCAACAACTACGAACATAGAGAAAATGAGAACAAAAAAGGAACACAAGGAAGTTGAAGTTGAAAACTATATACTATAAAAAAGTATGAAAAGATTAGTGATTTTTGGGAAACATAAAGAACCATAAATAGCGTGTACACCACTCCACCGTTCAATCGAACCAACCCTAACCAAACCGGACACAGGATCATCGTCAGTGGCAAAACCCATCAATCTGGTTTCTTACGCTGAGAAGAAGAAGAAGACGAGAAGAACAGGAAGGAGCACGGAGGCGAAGACAGAGACTTCTGGTCGGAAACCACCGTTGGGAAGAAAAGGGTAAGTGTCAGGAGGCGGCATAACGCAATTATCTCCATTAAAGTAGATCCTACGAGGAAAAGCCCATCCTTTCTCGAACGAGAACGTTGCTTGATCCTTACGGAACAGAATCTCAGACTGCACGTTCCCAAGAGGCCCTGCTTCTGACAAGAAGTCATTATAGAACTTCACTCCCCACAACATCGCCGTATCATCTGCAAAAAAAAAAAGAAGAATCAATCTTTATGATCACCAAGAAGAGAGGGAAGATAAGAACAGAGAGAGTAGTTTACTTAGTCCTGCGTAAGGAGTGAGAGACTTGTAGTTGAAACTGAAGATCTGAGTGATGTTATCGAAGTTCGGATGCTGTGCCACCATGTTCCACTGCGAGTAGTTTAAACGGTAGTTAAAGTTTGTGATCGTGATCTTCACTCGCCAATACTCTTTGTAGTTCTGCTTCACGTGCCAATGCACTCGGATGGGACACAAGTGTCTCGTGCATTGCACCAGTGGCGGCAAAATAGTTCCTTTCTTGGTGGGTGGTGAGACAACAGACGCCAAGTGCGGTGTATCAGGGCTGTGTCATTACCAAAACAGAGAAAAGGTTTAGACTTTGTGGTCGAAAACAGAACAAGAAGACATAAAGTTTTAGACTTTACTCACTCGAGACAGGCGCCAGACTCTGTTTTGTTGTTTTGGCATCCGCAAGCGCAAGTTGGACATCCGACGATGGTTTCGTTGTAGAAAGAAGACAACGAAACGCAGCAAGTGGGTGTTCTTTGAGCAAGGAACTGCGAGTATGTGCATGTAATGTTCCATGTCACTGCAGTAAGTTAGAAACAAGACGGTTAATGTTTTTAAAAATAATATGGTTTGTAAACAAAATCTAAATTGTGTTTTTATTGGTTTAAAAAAAATATAAGCTGAAATCATAAATAATTATTTCTCATTTAGTTTAACAATATTTTTAATTTAACTAAGTCTAAATTAAATTTTGTTTTATGAATATATTTAACACTATAATTTTGAGACAATGCTAACATCTCCGTTTCTTAAAAAAGTCATTATTGATTCTTACTCATAGCTTGAGTGGTTCTGCGTGTGTCGGTGGTGACAAACTTGGTTGGTCTAACAACCTTAGCTGGACCACAAGTGTAGCCAGGACCAGGGCCCATGAGAGTGAAGTTTCTCGGCACGCGGACAGTTTTGTTTGTGGTTCCAGCAGCACCAACACTGATCTGAAAGGAGCTAGCTGCATTGCCAGGGTCTTGAACCCATGAGTTCAGGACACCGCCTTTGCAGCAGTTCGCAATCTGCTGGTTGTAAGGAGTCCCGGGGAGCAAATCTACAACCGTTGGATCTTTCTTACAACAATGTGGTATGTTTCCTTTGTACTTTGAACAATCACCTGTTAAAAACATTAATTTTAGAAATCATGTCCCCTTTGCAACCAGAACATAGATTAATGGTATATGTTCACCTTGTTCTGTTGTTTGTGCTCCGACCATACTCCATATGACCTCTTTCTTTGCCCATTTCCAACCTAACGTCCACCCCGGAGATGGAATGTGTCTGTATTTCTGGAAGTTGAACATGGTAACCACCGCCTAGATGTAACAATTAAACAGTTCAATAATCAAAACCAACAAGCAACGCTGATTTTTTTTGTTTTTGTGGTTCTTGAACTTACAACATAGCCATCAGGAGTCCAGCTCATGACATCCCATTTCATTGTAATGTTTCCTTCAGGATCAAGCGCATCATATGCTTCTGCAAATAGATTTTTGAGAATTATACACAAAAAGGTTAGAACTTTTCTCATTAATATTAGTTTGTAGAAACCAGACATAGACCAAACTGTCTGCATAATTGACAAAAGCATGCAACATCAAATTTTGTACTTTTCCAGAAAGTTTCTATTTTTATATCAGAGAAACATGAAGCTTTGTTCTTTCTTTCCTGTTATAAACAGGATTGACTGATTAACTAAAAAAACATAGGAAGCAACTAATATTGAAATTGAAGTCATAATCTTAGGATCTGAGCTTTGCAAAAGCATTTTGCTTCACTAACTGAATAAAGATCTAAATATTGATGAAGAACAAGTAAAAAAAGCATATTAATACACAATTGTCATTATCTCAATCCAGTTACAGACTAGATGATTGATAAGATCTCTCTTTGAGATGAAGAAACAGAGCCAAGTAAGCAGTTACATGTGATGAGGAGAATAAGGAGTAACCTGTTGAAGTTATATAAGACGAAGAAATCAAGAAGACGACCAACACAGCCAAGAAACTCATTTTGGAGACTACAGAGGTGGATCTGGAGACAGAAGACTCCATGTTTGTTATTGCTCTGTTGGTCAGGCAAGAATCAGAGACAAAGATTGTTCCAGACAATCTCGGAGGAAGATGCTTTGCTTGAAGGAGAAGTGGAGTTATAGAGAGAGAGAGAGATAGCAGCAAGATTTTTCCAGCTTTGCAAATGGGGAAGGAGAAGCACTGAAGGATATGGGATCTGGCTGGCTAGTGGCTGCTGTTGTATATTTTGAGCCGGTAATAAATATTTGACCCTTTTGCCCTTCTATCATTTGGAGTAAATGACTTCTTTTTTTTCTCGTTCAAAGGAGTAAATGACTTTCAAATGATTTCCATTTAAAGAAATACGACAAGGCATTTACAAAAAAGGGCTAATTGGTGTATTAGCCGAGACAAAATTAAAAATATAGCATTTGATTTGATATAAATAGATTTTTTTAATATTTGTTTTTTTTTCTTCGGGTTGTATCTTTCATCTATGTAAGTAACCGGTAAATAAATGATGTTCAGATGTCCGAAGGATGATAATAATTATAAAAAACGTCGGTTGTGATAAAAAGTAAATAGAATGGAACATCCTAATGGTAATAAACAAAATAGTATAGTATTTATTCAAATTTTGAAATGTCTATGATTGAAGGGAAATATGTAATGTTTACCTTAACATCAACACAAACTTTCCATAATTAAACTAAAAACACTAGTCACTAAACTCTAAAAGGAAATATACCCTAATCCAAATATCAAAACATGTAAATAGTATATAGTATAAAATATAATTAAAATAGAATAGTAACAAACGAAATAGTATAGTACATATTGTTCTGATTTTGAAACGTTCTTACCCCAACGTCAATCCAAATCTTCCAAAACTAAACCCTAAAAGAAACTATAAACCCTAGTCCAAATATGCACATAGTACATAATAAACAAAATAGTATAATATTTGTTCAAATTTTGAAATGTCTATGATTCCAGTGAAAAAGATAATGCTTACCATATCATCAACACAAACCAAAAACACTAGTCAATAAACCGTAAAATAAAATATATACCATAACTCAAATATCAAAATATGCAAATAGTATATAATATGAAGTATTATTAAAATAAAATAGTAACAAACGAAATAGTGTAGTACATACTGTTCCGATTTTGAAATGTTTTTACCCCAACGTCAACCCAAATCTTCCAAAACTAAATTCAAAACACTAATCACTAAACCCTAAAAGAAACTATAAACCTTAATCCAAATATCAAAAAATGCAAATAGTATATAATATGAAGTATTATTAAAATAAAATAGTAACAAACAAAATAGTATAGTACATATTGTTCTGATTTTGTAATGTTCTTACCCCAACATCAACCCAAACCTTCCAAAACTAAATTCAAAACACTAATCACTAAACCCTAAAAAAAACTCTAAACTCTAATCCAAATACCAAAATATGTAAATAGTACATAATATTAAATATTATTAAAATAGAATAACACATATTATTCAAATTTTGAATAGAATAGTATGATGCATAAGCATCACCACTGTTCATCTTCTTCAATTTTTACTCTCATCTTCACTATTATGTGTTTGAATCATCATATAGTTAATCAATAAGCATATCCACATGATTCATTTCAATATTTACCTCTACCGGTTTGATCGCTATCATCTAATTATAAATTTATGTTGGCAACAAACGATTATACAGATGGTTGGTAAAAAAAGATAATTAGTGAAGAAATATGGTTGAAACAGATGAAACGATAGTCGTAATAGAAGAATTAATGATGGCGAGTGGTGATAGAAAAAAGTTTATTTATTTTTGTCAACTAGTTAACGAAGGGATAATATAATATATATTTTATAAATATTAGAGTTGTGTTTTTTTTTTTGCTAGATTTTTAATTACATGTTATGTGGCCCAATTTCCCTAAAAACTAACTGCTTTGCTAATAGAAAATATGTTACCGTACATTTAAAATTTGCAATAATATTTTATAGACTGACAAAATTCTTCTTTGAAAGTACGATTGTTCTGTAAAAATTTAATCACATGTAAATATAAACAAAAATATAAAATTTGAAGCAATAAGAACGTAGATCAAATTACGTTCGGTTAAGTACAAATTGTACAATAATTTCTTGAATTAAAACTCTTAACCGAATAAAAAGATCTGTGAAAGTTTTGGGTATTCTTTTTTTTTTTCTTATCACGATGAAGTTTTGTGTATTCATAAATGAGAAAAGGGCTTTAGTGTAATTGTCATGGGAAGTTAGTTTAATAACAGAAGGTATTACCGAAGAGGACAGCTTTAGAGGAACGTGGGCCACTGACAGTGTTTTAGGCTGTCGGTGGAGAAAACAAAAAAACATGTAATATGGCAGATTTCGATTATTCAGTTATTTTTAATCATATATTTAGTTATTTACCTATGTTTTCCAAAATTTAAACCCTTATAATTGTATTGCCAACCGAGAGAAAGTAATTAATTTGTAAAATGATAATTATAGGTGGTTTACAAACTTGAAATTCATATTACGTATATTATTGAAATATTGACATTTAAATAAAACGAGTCGGCCAATATATCATTTTTTTTGGGTGTAAGCCAATATATCATTTTTTAGATGTTCTACTCCTAACAAACAACAATATATCAATATAGATTTTACAAAATCAAATGATTCTAGTCCTACAATTCTTTTCTTTTTCTGACCGACTCTAACGATGATACACAATTGACCATTTCATATTTTCTCCAACATGATGTTCACGTTAAGGACCTTAAAGTCTCGAAATTAGCCATTCGATGTATGACAGTGGCGGTCCTAAGGGAAAGCATTACAGGCACCCGCTTCCAGCTCACAAAAAATATTTGCATAAATCAGTTTTGTTTTAAAAAAAAGTTATCTACAAAATTTATAAAAGTGACCAATTTTTTAAAAATCTCTTGTGGTCTTTTTCATTTCAGGACCGGTACGGTGTATGAGACAATAGAGGGTTAGTAAACAATCTTTGTCAATACGTGGAAACGATGAGACTACCACTCCAAATTATTAAATTCATATTAATACGTACATCGCTAACCCACAAAGGGATCTCTATTGTTGGTTTACTTTTGTAGTATTCGTTCGTTCGTTCTCGTTTTGTTTATTGGATGACACCTTATATTACATGGAAAAGTAAAAGTTCTTATATTGCCGACACTATCACGGACCAAGAAACTACATATTAATCACTTTGTTTGACACAAAAATACTAATCAACTTTGCTCCCAAAATGTACTTTAGAAACTTCATTTAGTTTTTGTGGAGAACTACATTATGGAATCAATATGTGAATTTGTTTAATAATTCACATATGTTGTAAATAATTAATTATTATACATAATAAAAATACAGATTATATAATGATATAATTAACGATTTATCAATGTTTAAAAATCATTTAGTTTGGTTTAGTTGATTTGAAAAAGGAAGTTTAAGATGATTAGAATGATTATTGTCTACAGGTAAGCCAAATATAGATTATAAAATGATATAATTAACTATTTATCAATGTTTTTTAAAAATCATTTAGTTTGGTGTAGTTGATTTGAAAAAGGAAGTTTAAGTTGATGATTAGAATGATTATTTTCTACATGTAAGCCAAATATCCGAAATAAAGTTAATTATTAAGCCACACCGGCTAGTTGACCAAAATATTCTTAGTAAGGTGTGGGCGTTCGGTTTCGGATCGGGTATTTCGGTATAGAGGTATAGAACCCGTCCGGGTATTTTTGTACTTCGGGTCGGGTTCGAGTATTTTTAGTTCGGATTCGGTTAATTCGGATCGGATTCGGATATTTAGATTTTGAAAAAAAGAGTTAATTTTTATTTCTCAAATTTTTTGGATTTAAAAATATAATTTTCACTTAACTAATTTTTTTATTTTTAATAGATTGAATGGTTATTAGATTTAGACATAACATTTTAAAACTAAAAAAACGTTAATTTGGTTATTGTTTTTAAAATTTTGGATGTAACTTTTTGTTAATTCTTGAAATAAAAAGTTTGACATGTATTTTAAGTGAGTAGCAAGTCATTTTCTCCGTAATTCTATGTATATCATATGAACTTAAAGTATGTGTAGCTAGTATCAATATAAATATTTTATATAAAATGAGATATGTAAACTAGAAATATATGGTTAATTATACGTATGTTCGGTTATTTTCGGATATCCATTCGGGTTCAGATATTACCCGTTCGGGTTCGGATATTCAATCTCACCTAATTCAATACCCGTTTGGATATTTTGTTACTTCGGTTCGGATTTCGGTTCGGGTTTGTCAGATCGGGTTCGGGTGCGGCTTCGGATATCAGGTATAGTGTCTACCCCTAATTCTTAGTCTATATTCTTAGTTAGGTCTGGGCATAAAATCCGGAACCCGAAATCCGAACCAAAAAACCCGACCCGTTATCCGACCCGAAACATAAAAATGCTTGGACGGATCTTGTAGGGTGGTACAAAAAATATCTGAACCCAAAGTGTTATTAACCGAACCCGAATGGGTAACCCGAAAAATCCGAAATTAATAGTCAATATAAATATTTTAAAATATATATAAGTATTCCAATTATTAAATTCAATAGTTGTGGTAATATTTATTATAATATTATATATAATAATAAATATTAAAATTCTAATAAATGCTTTAGGTACACAATTAGTTATAAATAAGTATTTTATAATTTGTTCATTGAAATAAAAAGTCTACTCTTTATAAGGCAATACATATTGTTTACAAATGATGTTTGTTTTCATGCTTGATTTAACATTTTATTGTTATTTTATATGTGATAGATTAATTTTTATTTAATTTAGATGTTTTTCTTTATGTTTTACTTCAAAAATTTTGTTTTTTAGTTTGGTTATATCCGAACCGAACCGTATAACCCGAATCCGTACGATATATGATTACTTTATGGGTTTTATGATGCAATACAATTTTGAACCGAACCCGAAGTGTTATTATCCGAACCCGACCCGTACTAATAAAATTTTAGTATGGGATCTAGAAGCGTAAACCCGAAAATCCGAAAACCCGAAAAACCCGAGCCGAATGCCAACGGGTACCCGAACGCCCAGACCTATTCTTAGTCTTTGAAACCGGATTAGTGCCTTTCTGTTCGGTTTATATTTAACCAAACCAAAACTCCAACTAGGTTAATCATACTTCAAACTCAAGCAACTAAGTTCCAGGACTTAAGGTTGCACTTGTCTACAGGACTCTCAACATAATCTCAGCTCACAACCCTAAAATAATAACTTTTTATACCTTTTTTAGAACAGAGTCCTTTTAGAACTCATAACATAATCTCCGTCACCACAATCTCTCACAGACAATCTTTAATGACACGGAAGAGTTTATAATCTCTACAGATGAAGCAAACAACGAGATTGTTACGTGGAGCGCACGAATCATTCTTTGTTGCTTGTGGAACAGGAGATAGATCAGTTCAGTTCTGGAATGAAGCCGACTAGAATACACTGTAAATCAATCCAAGTTGCTAGTGTTGTTTATTTTCGCTTAAAACATAAACCATACATGAAAAATGCAAAACAACATAAAATTCTGGAGATAAACTCGCTTATGAGATTTTTCCTTTAGATATTTGAGGTGTTCATGTTGCCTTGTGGAAGACGCAAGCAATGTTCCATGTCACTACATAAGAACAAAAACAAACAAACCAAGGTGAGTTCAAAAATCAGAATTACAGGTTTGTATATGTTGGGAAACTTACTCAAGGCACTAGTGGTTCTCTTTAAGTCAGGGGTTATAAACTTCGTCCGCATAACGTTCTTGGTCGGTCCACAAATATACTGCTGTTTAGGTGCTGTGAACATGAAGTTCACAGCCATCCGAACAGTACTGTTTGAGGTACCAGCAGCACCAACGGTGATCTGGAATGAACTTGCTAAACCGGGTTTCAAAACACCGCCTTTGCAGCAGTTTGAGATCTGCTGGTTGTAAGGAGTACCAGGAAGCAAATCAATGACTGTTGGTTTAAGAACACATGATTTAGGGATGTTTCCTTTGTACATGGAACAATCTCCTTGCTCTGTGGTTTGTGCACCAGCCATGCTCCATATCACCTCTTTTTTGGCCCATCTCCAGCTCATTTTCCATCCAGGTGAAGGAATTGAACGTTGTTTCTGGTTGTTGTAAGCTGTAACCACAGCCTGAGGAGGAAACACAAAGATGATTCAGAGGTTCATGTTCAAAGAAGATTTTGTTAAGACTTACAATGTAGCCATCAGGGGTCCAGTCCATGAGATCCCATTTGATTGTGATGTTTCCGTTGTTGCTGGTGAGCGCTCCTGTAGATAAGACTTCATAAGTTTTTGGAAGAGACAAGCAGAGAAATGGAGAGAGATCTTCTTGTTCTTTATATTCAGAGATTTACCTGAAGAAGTGAAACAGGAAAAGGAAACTGAACAAGATGATAATGCTGGAGAAGAGAGACTCCATTCTTGTGGTTACAATGGAGAAAGAGCGAGCGAGAGAGAGTTTTATAAGAAGAAAGATGTAGGCGTCGAATTTGACTTCATGCATGTGGAATTGCCATTCTTGTGGTTTCAGTGAAGATACAGTGATGAGAGGGAGAGAGTTTTGTAAGAAGAAAGATCTACGCATAGACTTTGACTTTGACTTCGACTTCATCATGTCGGTACACATTTGCATAGCTGTATATTTTGTACACGAGAAGCACAATCAGATAACCAAGCAAAAATAACTTAAGCTAACCATGAAAGGTGTGTAACGTTTAAACTTCAAATATAGTTTCAAAAAAAAAAAAAAGGTGTGTAACGTTAAATTGATTTGAACCAAAAATATAATTGGGCCGGGTCACAAAATAATAACAAAGTAAGAGCAAAGACTGTTTTGAACCATATACCTTTAGAGAGATTCCTATCAGATGTTGAAGATCATAAGCATCACATTCTCCTTCTCATCTTATTATGCGGTTTCTTAATAAAACTTTATTGCTCTTCTTTTAAAAAAAAACCGTGGATCAACTCTGTATTTCTTAGAATTAACATCAATTTCTCTCATTGCCGCTTCTTTGTACAAACCGTTACCTCTAGTTAGCTGGTTTGAACCCATCAGCTTTTATAATTTTGAACACAATCTTCGCAAGTTGCTCAAGCCTTTCAATCCCACACAATATCTTTAGAAACCTATAATATTCTTTCTTATCCAAAAACTTACTATATAACCTGCCGATTTCATCTCCTTCGCCGATTTAGAGAGTGGGATAGGAAAAAATAATAAGTAATCGGGCTTCAACCTCTGGGCCTTACAATTGGTTAGCCATTTCAGATAAAAATCAAAATAGAGGACACGTACATCGGTAACGTTAGGGGATGTAGCTCATATGGTAGAGCGCTCGCTTCGCATGCGAGAGGCACGGGGTTCGATTCCCCGCATCTCCATCTTTTGTTGCGGTTTTTTTGGCACGTCAGTTTTATGACATCACAACGTATTTCAGCTGAAACCGATTCTATCACAGCCATCGCCATGAATTCTCAAACAAAGATGGTTCCACACAAGCTTCATCCTCTCCTTACTCCGGAAGAACCAGCCAAGACTGTTCCGGAATGTGGTCTCCTTGACATGTATGATCCCTTCCTACACATCTGTGCAACTAGATTGTGTTTAGGAGCACGAACTAGTTACTAACTTACTGTACCGAAGGAGAGCATTTCCTCAAACAGATCATTCAGTTTGAAAGAAAACAACCAAGGTGGTGATAATAAACAAGCTCTGAGTGAGTCAGACATGACAGCTGGTTGGGGACTAGGGGTTAGTGTTTCCTCCAACAAACCACATGACGTTGAAGGAAACACCACAAGAAACTAATGTTGTTCGACATTTTTGTCTGGTCTGAAAACACTGAATGTTTATTCTTCAGTTGTGATTTTTGCACTGATGAAGATATGAACTCACTGTGGTTCTTCTCGTAATCTTCATAACATTTTTTGTACACGAGGAATCCATTGGTGATTGGACAAAGCTCCTTTTTATATCATTGTTATGGAGTTTATTATCAAATTTAAAATATAGCTTTAGGTTGCCGTGATGCCTCCGTAGCATAGTGGTATTGCGTTCGCTTCGTAAGCGAAAGGCCGCGAGTTCGATCCTCGCCGGGGGCTTAAACTTAGAGAGGTTTTTTTGTTCTTTATTTTTTTAGCACAATAGAGAGGGTTTTCTGTTTTTCATTTTTATTTGGCCCAGTGTGACCTCTTCATCTTCGCGTTGGTAGACAAGAATATGGTCCAAATTATGTTTTTTTTCTTTTTTAAGGTTTGGGATCCAAATAAGTTTTGCATTATCTGTTAGTTGTTGCATATAATATATTTATAACTCCTGCTTAAAAGTATAATAATAGAGGTTTTATAACCCAAACTCAAGAGATATTGATTTTTTGGTAACAACTCAAGAGATATTGATGCCTCCAATTTATTTAGAGAGGTTTTTTTTTTCTTTATTTTTTTAGCACAATAGAGAGGGTTTTCTGTTTTTCATTTTTATTTGGCCCAGTGTGACCTCTTCATCTTCGCGTTGGTAGACAAGAATATGGTCCAAATTATGTTTTTTTTCTTTTTTAAGGTTTGGGATCCAAATAAGTTTTGCATTATCTGTTAGTTGTTGCATATAATATATTTATAACTCCTGCTTAAAAGTATAATAATAGAGGTTTTATAACCCAAACTCAAGAGATATTGATTTTTTGGTAACAACTCAAGAGATATTGATGCCTCCAATTTATTTCTTATCGTTTATGAAAAGCCGATCGATGTCATTATAGTAGTCTGCCTCGACATCAAACTACAACATATACCTGTAGACTATACGAAAACCACACAACTAGAATGTACTTCTAGTTAGAAAAATATAAACATGTGAAAAGTGTAAAAACAAACTTGCCTTGTTCAATCTATCGATTGCATTATTAAAAAAAAAAAAAAATCTATTGTGTGCAATGTTTTGAAAACCGGACCAATACCGATTCGGTATAGCTACCGGTTGACTGGTTGGACCGGTTCAATCGATCGAACCGGGTTTTCTGTTTCTAAGAATTAAATATATATAATTATATATTTACACTATATGAATCTAAAATAAAGTAGTTCTGCATATAATATGTTATATGTTCTCTTTTATTAACTAGACAAATAAACAATAAACATAAATCTAGCTATATATATGATAAACAAGTAAATACTACATAAACTGAGATTGATAAAAAATTAAATGATTGACTGTTCAGATTACCGTATTTATTTATTCTTACATTGTTTCTTATGAAATAAAATTAAATAAAAAACTAATTTTATAGTGATAGTCAAACATTGATTATGAAATACTAAATTTTAATAATAACTGAAAACACATTAATTATATGTTAAATTTTTAAGAACCGAATTTTGAAGTTGACTTCGGTCACCGGTTTTACTGATTTTGTTTAAATCTGAGTTTTAAACCAAACCGGATTCAGCTTCTTCAACTAGTCACGGTCGGACCGGTTCGACCAGCAGATCCAGTTTTCAAAACCATGATTGTGTGTGGTGGATGGGATGGATCTCCATATCTCCGGTTCTTTTTTTCCTTTTCGTTGTTCTATGTTCCTTTTGAGGAGAAAATTATTTAAATACTAATGAAAAAATTGGTATACAGCTTATTTGGAAGATATATAGCAGATAATATATTTTGAGGCCTACAAAAAATAGGAAAAATTGTACCATGAATAATAATTGTCTTTGCAAAGAAAAAAAATTGAAAAATACAAAGGAAAAAACAAAAAGAACAGCTATTTTGAAAATTAAAAAAAAAAATTATGTTGAAAATGAAATAAAGTGGACCTGCTATTTTTTCTTCCTCTCTTAGCTTTGAAGCATGCTGGTATTGAAAAATGAGTCTATAATCATATGGACCATATACATATCCATTTAAGATATACTGGACTTTGAGCCACACATCCGTGCAGGTATCTTTTTATTTTATAATATATAGTTTTCATATTATATTTTATCTATAATCTTTTTTATATAATGTATTTTGTTATATTCAAAATAAATAAATAGATAATATATAGTTGTAGATATAAAAACTTAACATATGTTACCAGTTTTATTTTTTGTATAAAATATTACATAATTTAAAATTTTCAATCCTTTTAAACGGTGAATGATATAATCTTTGTAAACAATGAATGATATTTTATTTATTTATTTAAATTAATTAATTTTTTAAAATATGTTAATTTACCAATTTAATTAAATTTTTATTTTTAATTCCTTTATTACTTCTATTTTAATATAATATTGACTATAATTATAAAGATTATAAAATAGTATATATTATTATTTTATTTGGTTTCATAAATTTTTATCACTAAATAAATTTTACTATTATTATATTATTAATTACAAAATTAATAAATGCATTAATAAAAAAATATTTAATTTTGCTACAAGATTTTTTTAGATTTTTTTTCAACAGATTTTGTTATAACTAAAAATAAAATAAAATTTACAGTTAAAATTGATTTATTATTAGTATCCTTATAATTATTTAGATACTTTAGGAATGTTATCTATTAAATAAATTAATTTAAATAATTAGATAGATGTAACTGATGGACCTAATATGACTATTTTATATATTAGATAAAAATGATATTTCTCTTTTGATAGAGAAGATATTGACTTATGTATAAATATACACGAGGTTAAGGATAATTAACGGTTGACTTTAGAGTATTTTAGATGACTTAGTCAACATAAATGTGAGATTAAATAGGCTAATATTAAAAAGTTGGTGATTTAAATTACTCAAATTCCAGTTCTTAACCAGTGGTGGTAGTCCAATGGCGCTTGAGGGAATAAACCCAATACGACGAACCCTGGTTCGAATCCCGCTGGACACACGGATATGAGCTATTGCTTTCGGCTCATTTGAATGCCCAGAAGGTCTATCCGTGGGTTGTATCTCCATTCGAGGGTTAGGTCTCTGTCTTTGACCGGTTTAACCCTTTCATTTACAAAAAAAAAAAAAAATCTAGTTCTGGCTTTTTTTTTTTTTGAAAGTTGAAAGGTTATTTTGGAGGGTTTCTCATTAAACTTCGTAGTTCGTTCTAGTTTTATGACCTAAATGAGCCGAGCCAATGTACAAAGCTTCGGGCCCAAATCTCACAAACTGAAATCTCCAGTGAAAGTGGCACACGTATACATTCAAGGCAATACCCAATTACAAGAATGCTAGAAACTTATGAGAGGCTCAGGTTTGAGTTTTAGTGGGCCGAACAGAACAGAACAGAACTGAACTAAACTAAACTCCGTACTAGTTAGTAGTTATGTTCCTTATCACACTCTCTCTCTACGTCTGTCCCTGTCTCTCTCGTCCTTCCTCTGTTTCTCCTGCAACAACAGATCTCTCTTTGTCCTCTCTCTCCCCCTCAGATCACTGTAAGTACAAACTACACTTCCTTCCTTCTTTCGATCTCTTCCTTTTGACTCCTTCTAGATTTGCTAGAAAAACCTTAATCTCTCTCTCTTTATCAAGCTTGATCTGACCCATTCCTTCATTTACTTCCCTTTCTCGATTAATTTATTACAAACATTAAAGACTTTAATTGTCTGCTTCAGTTTCTTGATTAGTGTCGTTCTTGTAAAAATGATCTCTTTTATTTATTCTAGGGTTTTGTGTGTGTGTGTGTGAGAGAGAGAGGTCATCTTCATCTAGAACAGATCGTTGACTTTTAATCATCATTTATGTTAATTAATTGAAAGAACATTTTTTTTTTTTTTTTGTTATTGTGTAGATGGCACAGCAGGAAGCTAGCACTTCCCCTGGTGCTGAGGTTGTAGGCCGTGCCTTCGTGGAGCAATACTACCACATTCTTCACCAATCTCCCGGTTTAGTTCACCGGTTCTATCAAGATTCCAGCTTGCTAACCCGTCCTGATCTTACCGGTTCTGTCACCACTGTCACTACTATGCAAGTGAGACTTTAACCTCTTACTTTATAAAGTCTTCAACTTTGATCTAACATTGGTTCAAACTATTTTGCAGGCGATCAATGATAACATCATGTCACTGAACTATGAAGACTACACGGCGGAGATAGACACTGCAGATGCTCAGGAGTCTTATGAGCGAGGGGTTATTGTGTTGGTAACCGGACGCTTAACCGGGAAGGATAATGTGAGGAAGAAGTTCAGCCAAACATTCTTCTTGGCTCCACAAGACAAGGGCTACTTTGTCTTAAACGATGTGTTTCGTTTCCTCGAGGAGAAAGAGGTGGTGACTACACAAGCAAGGTCTGTGACCATCAAGGATGTTCAGGCTCCTGTTGAACCAGGTACGGTGAAAAGATCCAAGTCCTTGTTCTTTTTTTTTTGTTTCTTACTACAGAACACTCATCTGGTGTGTTGTCAGAAAGTGTTGTTGTTAGTCATGAGGCTGAGGTTGAGCCAGAGCCAGTTGCTACTATTGAGGAGGAAGATATTGAGAATGTGGCGGAGGTGTATGATGATCCTTGTGAGAAAGATGGAGTTGTTGTTGACGTTGAGCCTATAGAGCCTCCAGCTCAAATAATTCACAGTGAGATTCTATCAGTGTCTAATGGAGATCCTCCTACCTATGCTTCAATCGTGAGTCTTAAAACTGATTACTAACTGATTTATACAACTCAAATCGGTTTAAACGGTTCTAAATCGGTTAAAATAATTTAAATAGATCTAAAATTAGTCTTGATTCGTTAAATTAAGCAATAATGTTAATAGAAATTCACAAATTTGTCTATTTTTGTTTTGTTTTGTATATCTAATTTTGATAATGGTTTAAAATAATTTTATAATTAAACCCAAAAACTAAAATATATTATATAAATGTTAAATAAATAAATAAAAAATCAATAATTTGTCCTCCTATTGGTAGTGAATGTTAGTCTTTGTGTGATACAACAGCTCAAACTGATGAAAAGCAGTCC
Organism: Brassica oleracea var. oleracea; assembly: GCF_000695525.1. NCBI lineage: Eukaryota > Viridiplantae > Streptophyta > Magnoliopsida > Brassicales > Brassicaceae > Brassica > Brassica oleracea. Next base: position 4,351,367 of record NC_027756.1, read on the forward strand.
AGCACCACCAACACACGTTGCTCGGAACAAGCCAAGAGCAGCAGCTCCAGTCAGAACCAACCAGAAGCCAGCTCCTCCTCCTGCTGAGACTGCATTACCTCCCAATGCTTCTTCAGGTCTTGAGAATGATCACAACAGTAGCAATGTTGATGTGGAAGGTCAGTAGATTCTTTCCATCTCGCTGTTTGAATACGCGTGTGCAACCCCTTTGGTTACTTACTTCAGTTTCTTATTACAGATGATGGTCACTCGATTTATGTCCGGAACTTACCTTTTGACACCACACCAACACAACTTGAAGAGGTGTTCAAGAGCTTTGGTGATGTTAAGCACGAGGGGATTCAAGTCAGAAGCAATAAGGTTTGTTATATATAAATTAATCTATAATCTTCTCCAAGAGTAACTTAACTGGTTACCTTCCTTACACGTTTGTTTTTGACTCTCTCTCTCTCTCTCTCTCGCAGCAGCAAGGTTTCTGTTTTGGTTTTGTGGAGTTCGAAACATCTAGTGGAAAGCAAAGTGCGCTTGAGGCCTCACCGATTACAATTGGTGATCGTCAAGTTGTTTTGGAGGAGAAGAAAACAAACAGTCGAGGTATAAACAAACATGAGAGAGACAAGGATGGTTTTGTGAAGAGTTTTGTGTTAATGAAATATTGGTTTTTGATGTTTTGTAGGAGGTAACAATGGAGGTGGTAGAGGAAGGTACTTTGGAGGAAGAGGAAGCTTCAGGAACGAGAGTTTCAAAGGAGGACGTGGTGGTGGTGGTGGTGTAGGAGGAGGAGGAAGAGGATGGTATGGAAGAGGTGAGTTTTCAGGTAGACCAAACCCGCGGAATGGAGGAGAAGGTTACCAGAGAGTTCCTCAAAACGGAGGTGGTGGAAGAGGAGGCGGAGGACGTGGCGGGCCTCGCGGTGGTGGTGTTTCATCTTGAATTTGCAGCTAATGTGCACCAGCAGCATAAGAGAGTAGTTTTAATTTTTGTTTTTGCATTGTTTTTTTGGTGGGTTTAGTTTCTTGATATTCTTTTTTTTTTGTATTCTCATCCCTTTAAATCCTTTGGAGACTTTATAAAGATTCAATTTCATAAGAAATCCATTAAAGAGTTCTTCCCACTCTGTGGATGGTAACCCTATGACAAAACTTAGAAGATGAATGTGTGTTTTCAATATCATTGATCCCAACCATGATAAACATGGCTAACCTTCGAGTGAACTTATTAAATGCTCCCAGTCTCTTTGACTGTGAATATTTGGAAGAGAATGAGATCTTTAAAAATTGGATTACATCACAAAGAGACCAGGTGTTGCAATCTATGAAACAACATAACAGACTTAGCTACTAGAATCACAATCCTAACTCCAGTAACATACAGTAACATGAGGCCGTTCCCCAAGAGGAATAGTTCGTTGCATCCTGTCTGTACCTAGTCCTAACTACATTCATATCTATATTCAAACGCAATATAGATCACATGAAAGTCTGAAGCAGCTGAATAGTACTAAGGAATAAAGCTTTACTCAAATTAAAGGATGTTATCAGTAACAATACAAACTGCAGAAAAGCTTATTACAAGCAAAGTTCTGAGACTTTTTTTTAAGGCAAAACAGACTCCTAACATTGTGACACTTGAGAGCTACTGAGACGCTTAGTTCTTCTTGGAGATGTCTTGGAGCAACAATCTTGCTTCAGCAGCAAAATCAACAGGAGCCACTCCTTTCACAGTCACCCTCTGCCTCTTCTCACCATTGTACTCATTCTGAGTGACACTAATCCTGAAGACATGAGACGACCACGTTGCTTCTTTCAGCTTTGTCTGAAACTCATTTACTTCACCTCCCTGGTAAAAAAGTTTTAAAACATTAAACATCACACAAGAATCTAGTTTTCTATAGGGTTCGTCTCTCCTTACCTCAGATCTTAGTTTGTTGAGTTCATCAGCTGAACATCCAATAATGTTCTCAGCCTCGTCGTTGAATGAGGAAAACCAAGCTTCTCCTGTTGAGTCAGAGACTTTCACCACCATTATGTACCTGAACAACAACAACACCCAAAGTAGACGCAAGTAAGTTGTCTGAAGAGGAAGAAGATAAATGAGGTGCTTCCCAAGTTCTGAGCTTCTAACCTTAAGCTGCATTCTTCATCTTTCTTCTGGCAACCTTCACACCAGTAACCAGAGTCCATTGCTTCAGTCACTTTCTTGTTACAAGTCTTACACGCTTGGTACCACATTGTCTGGTCTGGTTTGATGAAGCTTATGTAACCCCTTGTGCTGAAAAACACAGGCTGCAACAGAAACCCAGTTTCATAATTAGTTTAAATAATTTTGCTACATGAATGGAATTAAATGTTTTAGTACCTTTTCCTCTCCTAGAGATGGGTTGCTTGTGATGTGAGAGAGAAGGACTCGGTCTGTATACATAGACCAAGATCCATTCTTAGCAAGTGGGCTAATCCCTGAGCCAATGGAAGACATGGATGCCTCCTTGCCTTCAGAATCAAACCAAGATTTCAGCTTTTTCGCCTCTGGTGATTCAGGATTTATCACCACATTGCTTCTCCTGATGGTGGACAACGAAACACCTGGAGAGAGATTGGATTACATCAGCCAACAGATTTGGAGAGAAGTGTGTTCATGACAAAAATTGTTCAAGATTACCTTGAAAGTCTCCAACTTTGAGAGACTTGATTGCAATCACAGGGGACTTATCAGCCATATCCAGAAGCTCTTGACCTACGCCGGTTGCCAGGTCGTTCCACAGAGACACCACAACGGTCTTCTTTGACTCATCAGCCAAAGTTATATCCCTCTTGGGTATCATCTCATTGTCAGTTCTCCTTCTAATACTCATGGTAGGCGAAACACTTTGAACAACTCCGATAAGATCTGTAAACAACACCAATATTGAAAGTTGTTATCATCCTAAACAAATGTATAAGTAACCAGCAAGATGAAAGTAACGGCTCTTACCAATAAGCTCCTTCTGATTCACGTACATACCCAACTCTTCAATGGGTACAAAGTTGAATTTCGTCTCAGGGACAAACGTTTCCTCGTTACTAGCTTCCTCCACCTCCGAGTTTTCATTCAGTGTCATCTCGTAATCATTCTGAACAGTCTTGAACTGCTTGTTAGCAAGTTTAAGCGATCCCCTAGAGATATAATAGACCTTTCCGAGCTGGAACCTGTCATAGAACTTCCGGGCAGCATCATTGAACATCGTAGCTTGAATTTGTGTTCCCTGAACCACAACACAATAAACAATTATGAGTAACCATACCGCATAAAGAGTCTATAAGAAACAAGGAGAGCTTTCTTACTTCTTCATCTGTTAGTTCGACATTGAAGACACATCCTTCTCCTCTAGCGTTCTTGTAGTTTCTCATGGTTCCCTTGTTAGTGACTCGGACTTTGATGGTCCAGCTTCCTTGATAGGGATTCAAGGACACAAGTGGATGCACTCTTCTGGTCATAGCCATTCTTGCAGCTGGTGCAGCACTGCAAAAAGAAAAAAACCAAATCGATTAAGCACATAATTGTTTTAACAGAGAACTTATATAACACTGAAGAAGAGTATTTGCTTACTTTCCCCTCTGTTCAGTGATTATCTGAGAAGCTGATTTTGAAACAAACTCCTGTTTCGGTTTCAACGTGATTCCAGTCTCTTTAACATCATTCACGGGAGTGTGATCTAGCTTCTGCCTCTTTGCCTCACCACCTTCCTCCTCGTCCTTCTTACCTTCCAAGTCAATCTCAGAATCAAGCACAGACGCAACAGTCTCACATTTCGTCACAAGAAAATACCTGCAGAGACGACAAAGACAAAACATACGTTTAGATTGGGAAGTGCCTATACCATGTAAACAAGTGGTAAAGATTCCTACTTTGTTGATTTGCTGGAGATATCGTTAACAGTGAAATCAACGAGACGGATCAGACCCAGATTCTGAATCTTCCCAGAAACGATCTCAGGTGTTAACGAAGCTGTAAACATAGCTTTCACTCTCGTCTTCCCATCGTTTGCACTAAATCTGTAAACCAGAATCAGAACATGTAAGCAATCAAATCAGATAAAACCCAAAAACACACAAACCCTCAAAACCCTAATTCGAAAATCGAGATTCAAAAGACGAAACTTTGATAAAAAAAACCCAGATCTGTATCATGGAATCAGATCTATAATCCGATATATTGATGAACCCAGACAACGTATCAAGCGAGGAAGAACGCTAATCTAGAGTTTGGAGCACGAAGCTTACGTATAACGATTGCCGATAGGCTTGAGATCGACGACTTGAACGACGATCTCAGATCGATCGGAAGAGGAATCAAAGGATGGGTTTGACAATACGGCGGAGATAGCATCTGGGGTCACCGAGTTCTGCATTTTCTTAACGTTTCGATTTCGATTTGAGCTTGAATCGAAAAATGGAGAAAACCTAAAGGTGTGTGCTTTGTGTGTTAGTGTGGTGGCGATGGATTAGTTTAGGGGAAGAGGAAAGGGTTTTTGTAAAGGGTGAGAGTTTGCGCGGGAGCTATTAAATTTTAATTAATTACACCCCGCGCGAGTTCTTAACTTTTTTATTTTTTTCCTAAAATGTTATTTTCACAGCTTTTGGCGCCTCGTCGATAGCTCTAACCTGCTCAGTCAGACAGAAGGTTTAAGGCCGATTTAAATATAAAGAGGATTGACTCGGAGTAGGCCTAACTCGGAGAATGACGTAGTCGACTCTGTAGTGGGCTCTCTTTTTTTTGCCTTTCTTAATATTGGCCCAATGAAAAAGCTTACGTGTGTGATATTTATTTGTTTAGCTTTTAAGTAACTGAATTTCAACGGTCACGATTTACTTAGATTATTTGCATCTTCACTACATAAACTCTTCATCGAAGGGACACAACACAGGTAGGGTTTTGGCAGAAGCAAAGAATCAGAGAGGACTGAGAGGTACTTGCTCTTTGATTCTTTTAGCTGTCTTAAAGGTATTATTATTGTCTCGGATTTGAGTGATCTTGGTCAAATATAAAAGCTTTGATTGTTGTTCTTGAGGAGAGTGAATAGAAATCAAATGATATGATCATTGTAGTTTACATTAATGATATGACTAACCAGGGTTAAGTTTTGTTTACAGGTTAGGTGTTTAAAGGCGATGGCTTTTTTGAGTAAATTCGGAAACGTATTGAAGCAGACGACGAGCAAGCAGCTCAGTGCTAATGGTTCTTTATCAAGCCCTTCGCTTTTTCAGGCGATAAGGTGTATGTCATCTTCTAAGCTCTTTATTGGAGGTGGGTCTAGCTCTAGAATGTCTGTAATTGTCTAGTTGTTATGCTATGTTCTTGCTAACTTTATGAATGCTAAGGTATGGAGTATGGCATGAATGAGGATAGCTTAAGAGAAGCTTTCAGCAAATACGGTGAAGTTGTTGAAAGTAAATAACTGATCTATTTAGTATATTTCTTATCTATGGTTTGTTAAGTTTGCCTTTTGCTAACTTCAGCATTTGTGTTTTTTTTTGTTACACAGCGAGGGTTATTTTGGATCGTGAAACTGGTAGGTCGAGGGGGTTTGGGTTTGTTACATTCACCTCTACTGAGGCGGCCTCTAGTGCTATCCAAGCTTTGGACGGGCAGGTAGATTCTCTTGCTGATGTTTGAATATTTTGAAAGAGTAGTAATAATAATGTCTTTGAGGTTTGAGGTGTCTTGTTTTGTTCACTTTCATTGATTGTAGTATTTACTATCTTCTTCTCTGATAAAGATTGTTCATTTTCCCTTTTTCTAATGCCTTAATTCTTTCTCAGGATCTTCATGGCCGTATTGTTAAAGTGAATTATGCACATGATAGAACAAGTGGCGGTGGTGGTTATGGAGGCGGTGGCTATGGAGGTGGTGGTTCTGGCGGATATGGAGGCGGTGGTGCTGGTGGCTATGGAGGAGGTGGATATGGTACAAGCGGCGGGTATGGATCTAGTGGTTATGGTGAGAGTTCAACGGCAAGTGCAGGTGCTGTTGGTGGCTACAATGGAAGTGGTGGTTATGGTGAGGGCTCAACTGCAAATGCAGGTGCTGTTGGTGGCTATGGTAGTGGCAATACTTACGGTAGCAGCAATGGTGGATTCGCTGGGGAGAACCAGGTTGGTGGCGATAACTCTCAGTTCAGTGGTGAGAATACTCAGTTTGGTGTTGGTGGTGGCCAATGTGGCGGCGAGGCTCAGTTTGGAGGCATGGAGAATGGAGCGGTTGGAGATTTCGAAGATGACACTGATGTTGCCAAAAGAGCTTAAAGCAAGTAGCAAAAAATGGTGTCAAGAGTCTTTAAAATTTTATCCATTAGCTTTCCATGAATGAAACACTTTATCTAGAAACAATCTGCTTTTGCATAAATAATTTGTAGCTTAAGATTTGATTCAGCTTTGTTTGTGGTCTGATATGAGAAAGGTTCATCTGATTTTGCATATCTACTACATTTAACATGTATCAGACAGACTCTAATGTTGCCTCATTTTATAGATTGTGTTCAGTTGCTTCCACGAGAGATAGCATCTTCTGAGTATTCAACACAACAGGAGACCCTTGTTTTGTTTTCTCAACAACCTGCTTTATCAGTTGCTTCTCCATCTCTCTAGAAAGTGTGATATGACTATTCCATCTTTTAAAGGAAAAAAAAACTGGAAAAAAATTAAACACAACCAATATACATACAGAGTTTGTATATAACACCACAATAAAGAGAAGACACAAATAACTCAGGAACCTGAAGCTTCAAATAATCTTAGAGAGGTTTAGAAGCAGCATTGTCTATGTAAGCCCAAGCTTCTTCTTCAGAGAGTCTTCCTCCTTCTACAAGTCCCATTACCAAAGTGTTGGCATAGGCTTTTGCAGGAGGTCTTAATGGGACCTCACCGGATGTGAACTTCTCAAGAACAGAAAGTGTGCAACTGCAAACAAGAAGTTATTGTGAAACCGCACAAGACAGTGAAGGTGGAAGAGAGCAAACTTACGTCATTGTAAGTATAGGTATGTCGGATTCTTTTCCAGCGCAGACAACGTTACCATACCAACCAGCCTATAAAAAATGTCAGTACACAAGCGTGACTATTACATGTTTCTCTAAAGACTATCAATCAATCAACATTTTGTTTTCTTACTTTAGCAAGTGGAATGGATCCATTGTTCTGTACTAACTGCAGAGCAGATAGATCAAAGAGCGGAGAATCAGAATCTACTTTCATGCCATTTTCCTGAAACAGTACATCGTTGAACTGCTCAAGACTGTCCTTCAAGAAAACAGAAAGATCACTAAACAATTCTAAAGTGGAACAGAAACTGGAGATTTAAAGAGTGGTGGTAAAACACTTAACGTGATTCTGTAGAAACACATGTGAGTTTGATCACTGAGATTAGTGAGAGGGTTGAGGAAAGCAAATCCTCCTTCACCCCCCAAGTAACTGTAGATTCACGGCCAAAGAATAGCCTGTTTGGAAACGTTCCCCACGTTGTTTCCTTTGGTGGAGTTTTATCCATTGCACCAACACATGCCTTCTTCATTCCAGCCGCCTGAAAATAAACATAAACGGCTCTAGAAGTTTTGCAGAGGACTAGCTAATAAGATGATTATTAGGGGCTTAGAGGTTAATGAATTATTGTTTTGGTTTTTATATATTTTTTTTTACACTTATATAAAAATATATCTTAGTTTTTACTTTAATTATAAAATTATTCTGATAAATTATCAAAACTAGATATACAAAACAAAATAAATTAGACAAATTTGTAGATTTCTACTAACATTATTTTTTTAATTTAACAGATTTAAATTAACTTTTGATCGATTTAAACCTATTTAAAAACCAATTTAAGTCGTATAAATCAATACTATTAAAACAAGAACATGACCTATTGATACAGGTGTGATCCAACTATTTTAATACAATTATTAAAACATCTTATTAATTATTTAAGATAAATATTAATATACAAAGAAAAACATATATATGACTAAAACACAAACATAAAAATTAAATTTCAACAAAAATGTAAAACAAAAAAATATATCCGCCCTTAAAAGGGTGGGTCAAAATCTAGTTCACTTTTAAAAAAAAGATCGTTTTGGTGAAGACCGATTTTTAGAACCATGGTTGAGACCAAAGGTAAGACTTGACCCTATAAAACAAACAAGGTTGCTTACTTGTCCCCCTTGAATATAGAAAAGGAAACTCGGTTTCCACATGTTGGATCCAAAGATGCATACCAAACGTCAACCTTTGAGAGATCACTTCTCCAAGATGCAGTTTCAGTGTCTCCTGCCGTGGCCATCTTAAAAGAGACGTGTCAATCTTATCTTCCAACGATGGTCAAAGGAGAACTCGCAACTCTTAAGTAGGATTCAGAGTATTTTATTCTATCTTAGAAACTAAGTGTCAACAAATCACAGCCTGACAAGTCACAGTTTACTTAGAACCAATGATTGATGATAAATCAGTACCAATGTCAGTATGCTGAATAAGCTGTGTATGATCTCATTAATTTTAGCTTTAGTCCACATATATTTTAGTTCCACATAGTCCTATAATGTTTACATAAATTCTTTTTTTCATTTTTAATGTCCTTTCTTATGCCAAATTGTAACAATAATAAATGTTCACAATCCTTCTTAAACCCTGTGGTTTTAATAGTAAACGAATAACTCAGAAACGTGAAGCTCCATTGATATAGAGAGGCTTAGAAGCAGCATCGTCTATGTAAGCTTCAGCTTCTTCTTCAGAGAATATTCCTCCTTCAACAAGTCCCCTTATCAAAGTGTTGGCATAGGCTTTTGCAGGAGGACTTAATGGCACTTCACCAGAAGCGAACTTCTCAATAACAGAAAGTGTGCAACTGCAGACAAAAAGTTGTCAGGAACCAATGAAGTTGGAAGAGAGCATTTTGCTTAAAGGAAAACTTACGTCATTGTAAGTATAGGTACGTCGCCTTCTCTTCCCAAACAGACAACGTTTCCATACCAAGGAGCCTGTAAAAAAAATGTCAATACATGAATGTAAACGTGACTATTAATCAACATTTGGTGTTTGACTAACCAAATCAGCTTCAAGTGGAGTGGATCCATTCTTCTCTACTAACTGCAGAGCAGTAAGGCCAAAGATTGGAGAAGCAAAATCAACGTTCAAGCCATTTTCCTGAAACAGAACATCGTTGAACTGCTCAAGACTGTTTCAAGAAAAGTTCAACCATTAATAAGCAGAAAGATCACTAAAATGACTCTAATAAAACAAGAAACTGAGATTTATGAGTGGTAAAACACTTAACGTGATTCTATACAGACACATGTGAGTTTGATCATTGGGATTAGTAAGGGGATTGGTGAAAGCAACACCTCCTTTACCCCAAACATTTGTAGATTCGCGGCCAAAGAATAACCTGTTTGGATATGTTCCCCACGTTATTCCCTTTGGCGGACTTTTATCCATTGAACCAACACACGGCTTTGTCATTCCCTCCACCTGAAAAATAAACGTAGATGTGACAGTTAAGACCGAAGCTCAGACTAGGACTCAGGGCGGTAGACGATTTAGTAAGGATTTCAATAAAAAGAATTTTTTAAAAATTTGGAGGCTATCTATATAATTTTCCCAAAACAGTATGAGTGTTACTTACTTGTCCCCCTTGAATATAGCAAAGGAACCTTGGTTTCCACATGTTGGATCCGAAAGAGGCATACCAGACGTCAACTTTTGAGAGATCACTTCTCCAAGATGTAGAAACCTTAGTATCTACTTTGTGTGTTTCAATGTTGAGTTTTGACAGTTGATCCAGGAGTTCATGAGCGTTGTCTTTAGCTTCAGAGTTGGAGTTTGAGGTAAGGACGATCTAGAATTAACAAACAAAAGAAACTTTGTGATGTGAGATTCAGAGATTGGCTAAGTAAAAGAAGATCAAGCAGAGAAAGAAGCATAACTGGAGTAGGAGTTTTCTGATTAATCAGCTTTGATGATAGTTCATCTGCAAGTGAAGGCCAATAAGCACATAGCCTCTTGCGTACCTAAACACACAAGAAACAGATGAACTCTATCAACTAGTAACATAGGCACTATAGAATGTTTATGCAAGATTGTTTCAGGTTGTGAAATGAGAAAGTTAGAAGATAGGATGTAACTGAGCCATACAGCTTGTATAACACGCCATGTGGACATGAATGGTATTTCTTCAGAAGAACCTTGAATTGGGTTGTCTTCAAGCAAAACTTGGACACATGCAAGTGAAGATTTAGCAATTGAGTCAAGATTGTATCCTCCCTCTAACGCCATCACAATCTTTCCTTGTGCAAACTCCATCAGCTTTAAAAACATTGGTGAAACAAAACTAAATGAGGTCAATCCAAGTTTATAATACTTATCTCAAAATAAGCAGTTCACTGCAAGCACAAACCTTCTTCAACATAACTGAATATCCATATGGTGTAACACGACAACCACCAAGTGGATCACCAATAGCTGTTAAGAGAAAGTTGACAAGGTTACACATCTCTTAACATGACATAACCTTTAGAATAAAATTGCTTAAACTAGACATGGGCGTTCGGTTTCTGGTTAGGTTTCGGTTTGGAACCTTTAGATTATTTACAAAATTCGGTTCGGTTTCGGTTCAGCTCGAATAGTAAAGTTGGAAACGAGATAATATCTGAAAAACTTTCGGCTCCAATACGTTTCCGGTTTGGCTCTGGTTTTCGGGTAATTTCTGATACCCGTTTGGTTCTCAGTTCGGTTTTTGGTTTTAGCTTCCAGAGGTATAAGATCCATCTGGATATTTATGAAACTCGGTTCGGTTTTGGTTGTTTCGGTTCTAGATAAGTGTGTCGAGGCCTAGCTTAAACCATATATACCTGCATCAAAGCCAGCTGATAACAAGATAATATCAGGATTAAACTCCTTAGCCACAGGAATCAAGATATGGTCCCAAGCAGCAAGATAATCTGCATCTCCACATCTTCCTTGCTCCCATGGGACGTTTATGTTGAATCCTTCCCCTGGACCTTCACCAACCATGTTATATGATCCAGCATCACCTCCTGGATAGAAGCCTCCATCCTCACGCCTAGCCACAAATGCACATTTTCAGTCACTTAAGTAATAACAAGCAGCATGAAGACAGAGGTCACATGTGTATATATACCTATGAACAGAGAAAACTAGCACACGAGGATCTTCCCAGAACATCTTCTGCGTGCCGTTTCCGTGATGGACATCCCAATCAACAATCAGAATCTTCTTGACACCTAGATCAGGCTGCATTCAAGAAAACCAAAAGAGTTTGGGAACAGAATACGCCAAAGGAATATGAATAAATAATACTAAAGAGGTCCTTACTCTTTCATCTAGTAGATAACTAGCAGCGACTGCAACATTGTTGAAAAAACAGAACCCCATGGCTTCATCTGCCTCAGCATGGTGACCTGGAGGCCTGACAATAGCAAAGCCAGAGTCTAACTCTCCTTTGGCAACTTTCTCCGCCACCTGTTGAATTGCAAGATCATCCAAAAAGCTCTCAACAAGTGATTTATATGCATCAAGTATTATTTACCTCTACAACAGAACCAGCTGCAAGATATGCAGCTTCAGATGTACTTCTATTCAGATATATCGAATTCACCAGTGAAGCAATCCTGTCACTCTGATAATCTTTCTTGTTTGTGCTGCTCTTAACTAGATTAACATGGTCCTTTGTGTGAACCAGTTGGAGATGCGCATCTTCTGCTTTGGTACCACCAAGAACCACACATCTGTAGAATCAAAGAACAAATCTTGGTGGATAAGATACACTTCCCATAAGACTATGTAGTCTACCTTCCTAAAGCTAATGGCTACCTGATGGTCTTAGTTACGAGTGAGATCAAACAGAGATGGAAGGAAACAAAGAAAAGCCAGAGAAAGTTAGAAGATTTCTTCACAAACACACAAGAGGAACATAACTCAAAACCCAGAACCATCAATAAACAAAAGGTAGACACTTTATGAAGAGTTTGAGTAAAAGAAATGTCTTTCATGAAACAAACAGTTCACAAAACATCAAGAAAACAACCAAACTTGACTAAGTTTCAGCAGCAAGTTTCTCCATTTTTATAGAGAAACAAACGGGTGAAGAGGAAAGTATCAACCTTTGAGTGACTCCGGCGAGCTGAAGGTTCTCCCAGATGACTCTGATACGATCGGGACGCTCAGGGTGAGCCTCGCCGTGAGGTGTGTCGTGTTTGCACATCGTCTCGTCGTAAACAAGACCCACCTTTCGATGTACTTTCCCATTTGATTCACCGTTAACTGAAGTTTTTCCGGCCATGTTCATCTGAGAGAAAGAGACGTGAAAGTCTTATCTTCAGACGATCAAGGAGAGGACGTGAAAAGGGGTGGCGGAGAACTACAAACTCGGAAGATTCAAAGTATATATGTAACATTATAATCTTTTATTTACGTTTTTTTTGTTTTTTTAATTCTGCCCACTTGTGATTTTATTTAAGCCTTTGATTGTGCAAGTAGTTTTGGTTTTTAGATTTTAGTTTATGGTTCTAGATTCTGGTTTTTAGATAATATTTTTTGATATTTATGTAGTTTTTTTTTTTTTTTTAAATTAATTGGATATTTATTTTGTTTTGTTTTCTTTTTGTGTTTTTTTTTAAATGTGACTTGTAGTTGTAAGTCATGTAGTTTTGATAAATTTGGGACTACTAAATTAATAAATAAAAATTATAAATAATATATAGATTATCAATAAAACATGTACCTTGGTTTATAATTTTTTAAAAAATAACCAGTTAAAATTATTTTATTGATAAGTTAAAAATAAATCTTAACATAAATTATATTTTTTACATTAGATTTTAGGTGTCAAATAAACTATTTTTGTTAAAATTAAATGATTTCGAAAATCATTTTATCAGTTTTTTTTTCATATTAATGTATACATCAAGGAATACTTAAACAAAAAGAATAACTTACAATTATTCAAAGGAAACCAAGAAATTTAGACCTTAATTTTTGAGTAAAATTACATGTATTTGTTTGCAAATCTGGTTTTTTATATCTTAAGAAATATATTTTTTAGAATTCTTGATTAGTATAGAAAAAAAAAACCAAAAATGGTTTAAAATTCACAAACAATCAACATCTTATTTTTTTTAGTTCTTATAATTTATATATTTTGTCAAAAAAAAACATATATATATTTTGGAAGGAAAGTGAAAGAGACTTAACAACTTCAAGTCTTAACCCATGTTCTAAAAATCGGCCGCCTAGGCGCTACGTGTCACTCTTCCGCCCCGATTTATGCCAAATCGGTTTAAAAAACCGGATATCCGATTTTTTCCGCCTAGACCGCCTAAATGACCGCATAGCCGCCTAAACGGCCGCCAAATCTATTTTTTTTTATTTTTTATTATTTATTATTTATTTTTTTATTATTTTAAATAATATTTTTTATTTGTTTATTTGATCTAAAATTTTATAAATATCATTTATATTCATAATTTGGATGAAAATTATACTATATTAACTTTATATATTCTATTTGTGTGTTTTATACAATCTTAAACATGAAAATGTATTAATGTTATACACAATTAAAGATTAACATGTTTTATGACATAGTAAACCATCTAAAAATTCTGCCCCGCATAATTTCCGATTAATCCCTGATTTTCTCTTTAGGCACTAGGCCCAACCCGACCGCCCGACTAGCGCCTAGCGCGTTCCCGAACAGGGGTCTCAACCAATCTTTATCTGAAAAGTCACATGTTACTAGGAGTCTGGGGCCAAATGGTTTAGAAGCTGACAAGAAAAATAAGTAGGCTCGTGGTTAATTCACTTTGTGTAGTCTGGTATTTGGTTACATGGTTTATAAAATTTATTTAAATTAAATTAATTTTTCTGGTTTAGGTTAGATTTCAAATTTCAATGTGGTTACAGTTTTAGATAATTTTAGTTATTTCGGTTATCTCAATTTAAAATTTAGCAAAAAAATTTAAAAACCGACTTCATATTATAATCGAGTTTTATGTTAAAATTACTAAATGAACCGAATTCATAATCTATCATATTAAAAGTTCAAATTTAAACATAATCATCTATAAAATAAATATTGCCTATATTTATAATTTATGGAAAATACCACTACATTTTTAATTATCACATATGTCATCAAGGTAAAACTATATTCAATGTATTTTGCTCTTTCATTTCTAATATAGAGGAACTAATATAAATTTGATTTGCTCTAATATATTTTTCTAAAATAGTAAAATCAAAATATAGAACAATAAATAAAAGAAAAAATAGTAATCTCTGTTTTAGAGAAAGAATTAGAGGTGAGATGGAGTATTTTTACTATAATATAGAAATGGATTGGAAATGTTCTAAGATTATCTTTTCCAAAATAGGGTACAAATGATGGTTTGAAACAATATGATCTGTACGTGTTGTCTCTAGGGATTGAGCATTTAACATCAAACCAAGATGGTACAACGATTAATGATAATGAGATTAAATTGTCAAAGACCATATTCCCGTTTACTAACATAATGTTTTTGCCAAAAAAAAAAACATATTGTTTTCTTAATAATCTTTTGTAACTGGTTTGTTGATAATGATGATGATGAACAGAAAAGATGTCTTCTATTGATTATATATGATTTTTCTCAACGTAAACTTCGCATATGTCCAACATGTAACTTCAGTATTTTATATTTGTTTTGTATTCGGTCATAATTATATCCTCATGATTGATGAATAATAGATTTAGTCTTTCTTTTATTTCTTCATTTGGCAACCTTTAACTGAATTATTACTCAAATGATAACATACCGTGCCGTGCGGCGTTGGTCCTGTTGAATAAGCAATTTAGGAGGAACCCCATTTTTAACAGTTGAATTAATCAATAAACTAGATTGTATTTTCTAAAACAATATTCTAAAATTTACGATGAAGAAACAACGAACAACAGTTGAATCCTTCCAATGTGAAAAAAATAGCTTATACTCCAATACCTAAACTATCCTAGTTTCATATACCAATTCATATATGATCTGCACAAGACTATCTTAGAACCAGTTATTTGACAACATATATGAAACTAAGATAGTTTAGGTATATGAACCATTCAAGTGAGGCTGGTGGATCTATGTGTACGTGAAATCAGTACACCATTGGTCCATTGCTGATGAAGAGTCACTAAAAGCAAGAGTTGAAATCATTTCAATATGTTGATATAGATTTTTATAAAATGTAATTGGTAATCAGTGTCCAAAATGTTAAAACTTGGTTTTCTTCTAAAAGATAATAACTGAGATTAACTGTCTCTTATTAACAAAAATATTTAATTTATATTGAATAATTTGTACATGTTATCTATACGGATTGAGCATTTAACAAAACCCAAATCGTACAAACGATTAATGATTACGAGATTAAATGGCATAGACCATATTCCTGTTTATTTAACATGATGGTTTTGCTCTGATAATATTCTTAAACATGATGACTTGCGCGGGATGAACATTATATATAAAAATAATTTTATGTATTATATGTTTTTTACATATTATAAAATAATTAAATATATATTGAATAATTAAAAAGACAATAACAAATACATATATAATTGACTTGGTGCAAACATATAAATGAATTTTATTAATCCAAAAAATAATTTTTTTTATTTAATAGGATATATAATTAAATTTAAATTATATTAACATATATAGTATATTTTTAATATTAATGCCATTAAATTATATTTTCTACTTATATGATGTTTTTGATCATTTGTATCTTTTAAATCAAAAACTTTAAATTACTGATAAAAAAAATTTCATTGTGGGATTAATAGTTTTAGTAATTTATAATTTTTTTAAATATTAATATGAAACTAAAATATTTATGTATTTTATATATTATATAGTTTAATTTAAAACGATATATATATATATATATATATTAATCTTAATAACTATTAAGTTAATTATTAAATGAAACTTTCTACTTATATAATGTAATCATTTACATCTTGTCATAACAAAATTTTAAAAAATGGATCACAAAATTTGAATGTGAGACTTTAAACAATTTTAGTAATTTATAGTCTTTTTAAAAAAATTCAAAATATAACATATACAGAAAAATCTAAATTTTTATTATATGGTTATTGTGGTTGTTTAGTTTATTTTAATAGTTTAAAATTAAAAAAAAAATATGATGGAAAATACAATAATTTTTATCAAATCCGTATTAAATCATTAATTGTCATATATACTTTAACCATATTAGACAATTCCGTAACTTTTATTTAAGGAAATAATAAAGAGCATTAATAATTAATTTCTTGTTAGTTTAATAAAAAACTTATTATATATTTGGATGAACCAACCTAATTTTCTAAAGCTTCTAAGGATCATTCTAGCGATGACACGTGGCTACGAAAAAATGTTGTAATGTTTCTCAATTAATATATAAGGGGATCGGTCTTTTGATAATGACAATGACGAACAGAGGGAAGAAGTCTTCTAATGGTTAAATATGATTCCCCTCACGTAAACGTCGCTTATGTCTAACATGTAACTTAGTATTTATTTTATATTTGTTTTGTATTCGGTGATAATTATATATTTATAGTGTCATGATTTATGAATGATATCTTTGGTCTTTCTTTTTTGGTTTCTTCATGTGTCAACCTTTTACTAAATTATTACTAAATCTAAATGCTTAAAAGCATGGTCTCAACATTTCTTAAACATAGTTTACAAAGAAAAAAAAAAAACATTTCTTAAACAATTATATTATGAAATGACAACATAACGTGCGGTGTTGAATAAGCAAATTGGGAGGAAAACAATTTTTTTAACTGTTGAATTAATCAATGAAACTAAATTATATTTTCTAAAAAATATTCTAAAAAATTAGGATGAAGAAACAATGAACAACATTTGAATCCTTCCCATGAGAAATATAGCTCAAAAGTTCACGATTTACACCAGAAAGATATCCTTTATTAGCGACTTCCAATTCCAAGTGCTTTTATAAAGTTACAAAAACTGATTTTTCAAAAATAGTCTAAAGAATTACATTCCAATATCTAAATGGATTATTTAAAACTAGTTTTCGTATATGCTATATGCAAATTGAATAAAACTAAAATATAAATAAACAATCCACTTTGTTTGACATACCAATGCATATCTGTATTCGGTATATATACAAAGGATCCGTCCAAAACTTTCACAGAACTTTTGTCAAAAAAAAAAAAAACTTTCACAGAACTAGTTATTATTTGACAACATATATAGCGTGAAGTCCTAAACCTTCTCTCAAAACACAACTCTTCGTTACACTCTTTAATCACCTAAGAAGTACATCTTTTTAAGATGTTGACCATTCAAGTCAAGTTGGCCATATTATATTGATATAGTTTTGCATTAATGGCTTATTCAACATTTTTGCTTTATGTTGGCCAATGATATTGACTTTCTTTTTTTACCGTAGGTAGGCCTGGGACTTATTATCCGAGATCCGGATTCGATCCGAGATCCGCTCCGGATCCGCTCCGAAAATAGGATATCCGGGGTGCCCGGATCCGAATCCGGATAGTAAAATCTTGGATCCGTGCAAACCGAATCCGGATCCGGATATCATAATTTTTAGGTCCGGATATCCGGATCCGGATCCGTATTTTTAAAATACATTAAATTTTTGAAAAGCATGCCAAGATAATAATGTACTTAGTCTCATTTCTTCGGCTTGATGACATCTATCTTAGTCTCATTTCTTCGGCTAGATGACATCTAACATTTTGTTAGACTTTTCCTCTTTGCTTTCTTTAGGGTATCAATGGCTAATACGTTGAGTTTTTTCTAGTATTAACGTATGGCTTTAAATTTTTTGTGCAGAATGGTAGGAGACCACTATTGCAGTTACTTCATCCAAATTCTTCACGTTATTTCAGTCGTGATGATTTGGCCTCTCTTGATCTGTCTGTTCCATCACTGTGCTTAATGGTATAGGAATATAACCCCAACTATCTACTTAACTAAGCTGGATGTAAAACTTTCCTGTATTTACCAATTACCATCCAATTTCAGGATAAGTCTGAGACAAAGGACTCAGATGGCAAAGAATCTGCTGAGGAGGAGAAAGACGAGCAAGAAGATATTGTAACTGAACAGAGCGGTCTTTTGAAGAAAATGTCACAATTGCAGGCAGTAAAAAAGATCCCCTTTTGAGAAGGCAGGAGTTGCTAGTCAAGAGTGGCCTTGCTGAGGTATCTTTGAGTG
>NC_027756.1:4369751-4372471 GCF_000695525.1 Brassica oleracea var. oleracea
ATAGATATATAAATAATAAAAAATAAAAAATATTTTTTATATAATTTCAAAATATATGATTTAAATTTTAATTTTTGTAAAAAAAATTTGAATTAATATTTTTGAAATTTTTTTAAAAAAAATTCGAAAGTGCTTTTTAAAACTATTTGTACAATTTTTATTTTAAAATTTTAAAATTTTTTCTATTTTTTTAAGTTGTGAATTATATTATGTTAAAGTTGTGATTTGTATATTATTTCATTCTTCAATTTGAGTTTTTGTATGTGAGTGTATTTTATTACATTGATTTCAAAAATCTTATGGGTATAGATGATATTCTCAAAATTGAGTACTAAGAGTAAAAACAAAGAAAATTTACATCCCAATAACAATAGATTTTAATAGAATCTTGAAATCAATGAAAACTAAACTTTTCCAATAACAAAGAATTTTGAGTGAAATTTAAAAATCTCACTCCAGTAACAATAGATTCTATTTAGATTTTAAAAATTCACAAACCAATAACAATAGAATCTCAAAATTTAATAACTCCTCTAAAATTCTTTGCCCAATAACCCCCCTAAGAAACTGAATTTCAATTCAGTTTGGTTCGGCTGGTTTGTGTCGAAATACCAGGCTAATTTAGAAGCATGTTTGGTTATAATAACCTTGCAACAGTGGTCTTAATCTCGTTTTTTTCAAGAAACACGAAATAAGATCATTTATATATAACTTATTACAGTGCGATCAAATCTACCAGAAACAGTTAAGAGGTAAGCGTGAAAGCAAGAGCTGAAATCATCTTACAACAAAAACATAACATAAAGAACCCAACCACACACATATATAGACTACAACTAAGCTAGACCAATGTCCTAGAGACAATAAGTAAGTGCACCAACAAAACCCCAAAACATTAACATCCTTAGAGCATCATCAAGAAATAACAGAATCCACTCAAAGAGATCAAGAGAAGGCGTGTGGACAGTTTGCTTGAGTTCTTGAGAGCAAAGGCGCCGCTTTCTATTGAGTAATCAGGGTTAATCCCTGTCCCAGTGGCTCCTGTGCTATTGTTTCCAAAACCTCCATTGGTTGAGGTTCCTGAATAAGGACTGTTGCCACCTGGAAGTGTGGTTGTGGTTGAGCTGCCTTTTGGATTGGTTGTGCCAGGAGTCATAGTGGTGCTACCTCCAGAGCCGCTGGATAAAGACAAAAAGTGACAAATTACATCAAAGAGAGTACCAGACAAGAAACAATCACTCTGGGAGACCCATAAATGAAGCTTGTCCTATGAAATTTATAACCAGACCAAGTCTATGATGAACTGAAAATGATCTAATGGAAGAACTTAAAATCAAATTCATATTTTAAACCCAAACACTCTAACGAAAGAAAAGAGTCAGATTCTAATAACTGAAGGGTCAAAAATATTAAAGATTAAAGACAACCATTAAATATAATGCCATATCAATCATGAACACTGCTTTCCAATAAAAATATTTGAATTAATTATTGACATAATCAAAAGTTTGGTTAAAAGCATACCTGGCACTAGTTGGGAAGGTACATCCTGAATAACCTGTATAAAAACAAAAAAGTTTTCAACAAACTCAGAAAATGTATTAATACATTGATTATTATCCACAGAACTGAAGCTAGAAACTAGTCTTCATCAGTCATTTAGCACTAAAGGAGTCCTAACGATCAATTCAAAAAAGCATTGAAGTTTGTTTAGCATTGTGTTCTCATGTCAAAGTTCCTCAAATGTACATTGTATTGTATATCAAAGATTAATAAAATCAAGAGAGCAGTCAAATGAGGATGGTTGAGGCTAACTTGGATCAGTGTTAGTTGGAGTGGCAGTGCCACTGAAATCACAAGTGCCTGGAGCTTGACCCTTCTTTTGGAAGAAGCTATTGACAGCATAGCTGCAGTGAGACCTAACATTGTCAGGGTTAAAGCAAGGTGCCTTTGGGTGAGTGGGATTACAGTCTGCTCCATTGCCACAAGCATAGTCTAAGGTATTCTGTAACACTGAATCACTAATCCCTGTTTTGCACACACACCATGAGGCACCTACATAGACCAAGAAAAAAAAAGAGAGGCAATGTTTAGTGATTGATTTAAGTTACCATGTCACTCCATTCTCTTTGTTCTATGTTTAAGCCAACAAGATTTGGGAAAACTTGGAAAACAAGAAGTTGAAATGAGACACGAACAGAAGGAAAAATCTTGAATTTTATTTTTCGTTATTCAAAGTACAAGCAACTAAAGAAACAGGAGTCTATCAATGGTAACTTTTAATCTTTTCTATCAATGGCATAAGACTCAGGAACAGTAAAACCCTTGACTGCTACAAGAATCTTTTTAACTCGAGCCAAAAGGCTTCAGATAAGGGCAGCGAGAATGCTAAGAAAGCTGAAGAAGAGTGGAATTTCTTACTAGAGTGGCCAGCCATGGCTAGAAGGAGAAGTGAAAGAACCAGAGCAGCCATAGATGCGTTCAGACAAAATGTCACAGTTGTTTCCTCTAAAGAGAAAATAATGAAAAGATAGAGCAAGTGGAGAAAACAGTGGGAGTGAGTGTCTGGCTAATTGTGTTGTAGAGAGATGTGTAAGATGAGAGTGGCTACTTGTTGCGTGTCGTCTTCTGTCTCTTCTCAAAACCCTTTGAGAGCTTTTCGCATCATTAGCTCGTGTAAGCTTGTGTAAGTACGTATATGTAAAAAAAAAAAAAAAAAA
>NC_027756.1:4372555-4378648 GCF_000695525.1 Brassica oleracea var. oleracea
AAAAAAAAAAAAAAAAAAATATATATATATATATATGTTTTCGAGATTTAAACAAGACACAGTGTATTATTGTTGGTAAAAATGTTATATATCTAGTTCTGCATTATAAAATAAAAGTTAATGAAACGGGAGAGTGAACGGTTTAAGAAATTTTTTCAGTCTTCGTCACTGTCATAAACCATGGCCATACGACGGTGAGTCGGAGCTTTTCTCGGAGGAGACTCCTCCTCATCCGACTCAATCCCTTTCCTTTTACGGCCACTACCACGTTCCTTCTCTGCCTGCATTCACCACAACATAATATTACAATCTGAGGATGATCCTTCTCATTACGAACAACATATAACATGACCCTTTTTTTTTTGTTTACTTTCCGTACCTCAGCTTCTTCATCTTCTTCTGAATATCTGTTAGCTTTTGCGTCTTCTTCTTCTTCCTCCTCATCTTCTTCAGCATCTTCCTCATACTCATCTTCTGGTTCCTTGACTCTTTTACGGGAACGTGGCCTTTCCTCCTCTTCTTCCTCTTCTTCAGTCTCATACTCTGATTCCTCTCTCTCACTCTCTGAGTACTCCGCTTGACGCCTTGTCGGCCTCGCTGAACTCATTGAAGACCTCCCCGGAAAGCCTTTCTGGCTCTGGTTTGCAGAAGCGGTTAAACCATTATTTTATTATTATTCCGCAAGGTGTGAATATGTTTTGTTTACCTTCTTGGCGTTCATAATTCTTCGTTCCCGTTGCGCTTCAGCTTCCAGATCCTCCTCATAGCCACGGTTTGAGCGGTGAGAACCATAGTGGTCCGTCTCTTCATCCTGGTTCCAGCAAACAATTAGTCTCCTTCTGGAATCTTTGATTTAGAATATGGAAAGAACACAAACCTCTTCGAGGGCATCTTCCAAGTACCCAGTGGAAAGTTGTCTCCTTGCAACAGGAAGTGGATACTTGCGCTTGATTTTCTCCCTTGCTTGACTCAGCTTTGTACTAGCCTTGAGGTTTTGGCTTTCCATCTGGTGAAAATTTGATATTATTAAATGAGGAAAAGTCAACAACTTCAGACAGAGAAATTACAATTGGTTTTTGTTGGAGCTAAGTGAAGAGGTTACCCTTTCTCTCTTTTCCTTCTCCCTCTCAGGGTCAATGTCAGTGACACAGTTCTTAACTTTGAAGTCCTTCTTTTCCCTCGAGTCAACAAGGGCTGTCAAAAGCCTATGGGAATTTGACGTTAGAGATGATGGAATAAATCTCATTTTCTTCAAAATTCTTCCTTGCGATTGAAGGATTCCCTACAACGACATCCAAATAAGGCAAGAGGTGAGAATCTAGTAAATAGAATCATATGGGTTCTATGAGAGCATTTAGCTGATCGCTGGTTCGAGTCCCAGGAGGATGGAACAACTACAAATCTATCAGGTAACATAAGCAGAAGGAATGAAGAATTAGCACCTTTTCATGTTTGAGTAAAAGGTGATTCTGGTCTTGTCGTGCATCTTGTTCAGTTATATCAAGAACTTCGTTTCCTATCAATAGCTGTAAGCTTCCATCTGACCACCTTACAAATCGAGCATTACTTTCACTCTGCATATGAACATAACAGGACATTAGTAGACTGCAGCAGAAGTAAGGAAAAAGTAGAACATAAATGCAATAAGCAACGGACCAATCAAACAAAGACTAAAAGACTTGTTTATAGGCAGGTTTCAAATAAATCCTAAAGGATTAGAAGAACTGCTCAACAGAGACAATCGTAAAATCTCACTCTAACCATATGAACACATGCTCGTAATGAACAGCACAAAGGAACCTAATCTCGAATACATACTGCATCAAAGGTATGTATGTGTCTGTATTAGCATCATTGAACATATGATACCTATCAGCAAAATATTTGTAACTTTACCAAGAAATGCCAGTTCATGAAATTGGTGGAGCAGAAGTACTAGAAATATGAAACATACATAGCAGCATCACATTTGACGGAAAATTTTGAAAGGGAGAAGATTTGAAGAAGTGTACACTTACATATGTTTTACCATCTCGACCCTTAACGAACCTATGGCGCACAATATTGTTAACCAGACGAATACGCGTCTTTGCTCCATCTCTCTCAAATGTGTCTTCTTCAACAAATGTCTTGGCATCAAATGGATTTGGATCAATGCCCATGATACTCGAAACTTTAATCATGTTCATCTGAAATATATCAAAGAGAAAAAAAAGGTAGGGTAAAGTTAACCTCATTCTTTTGGGCTAAAAAACGGGATTTCAGAATATAAGACTGAATAGCATTCTCCTATACAACAAATGACCCTTCATGCTAAGTAAATGCGGAAGCATGTTTCAAAGCAACATAAAGCACATATACCTTTTCGGGATCACCTGGAGGAGGGCGGAAAGGAACTTCCACTTCCAAAGGGGGGCCAACTGGTCTCTCCCTGTGCCTAACTTCAACACGCTCATCTTCTGACTCGTATCGAGGATCCTCTTCAGGGACCATATCATCATCAAGCATCATATCGTCAGGTCTCTGATCCTTCTCAGAGCCCTCTTCGTCTTCGATTGGCGATCTCTGAAAAAAAAATGAAAATCTCAGCATACATACGTGCAAAGTCATACAGTTTCTAAAAGAAAGCAAAAAACTGGAAAAGAAACAGCCATGATGTAAACTCACAGGTTCGTCAGCCTCAATGTCATTCCGAACATATTCTTCTGCATCTTCATCATCGGAAGATCCAAATACATTACGAATGTTAACATCTGACTGTGCAACAAGAGCCTCTTCCTTCTCCTGACTAGGTGACCTACACGCCATGCCATTTTTCCATTTACAACATACAAAGTGAAGCATAAGCAAATTGGCAATCCAAAGAATCTCAAATACACTCAGATGACTAGCAAGAATGATCAAATACATCAAAAGCACAATACCAAGTTCAAAGGAAGACACACAACAAACAAAGTGAACCATAAGAAAATTGGCAATCCAAGGAATCTCAAATACTCTCCAGTCTCAGAAAAATCACAGAGTACCAAAAGCCACACAAAACAGCTAGAAAAGGGTGTACCTTGGACTCCTCCTAGTCTGCTCAACCTCTTCATCTTCAGACTCATAACGCCTTTCGCCAGACCTCTCTGATCCACTCTCAACAACATCTCGTCTCGTCGTTGTAGCCACTCTCTCTTCATCTCCTTCTTCTTCTACTTCTTCTTCGCTTTCCTCGCGTGGATCAGCAACATCACCTTCCTGTGAATTTTCCTCCCTCTCACCCTCACTTTCTCCATTACCAGGTTCTACAACGCCCTGCTCCCCGTCAGACTCAGCTTCAGGCTCACCGTGAACTTCAATCTCGGCTTCACCTTCTTCTCCAGGCTCCACCCCGCCCTCTGCCTCATCCTATTGGTGTTTCAGATAATCATGGATTAAAAATCCACTGCCACAACGCTATGGAATCAGCCAATAAGCTCGCTTTCATACGAAGCTGAATTAGGGTTTAAATGACTTGCATTCTCAATTGCAATTCAGGCGAAATGAATTAGCTATCGCAATACCCAAACGTTCCAAGAAAATTCGAGAAAACAAAAAACAATCGAGGAGCTAAGAGAGAGGGATTACGGAAGGATAGTGGGGCTGAGGATTTGATTCATGTTCGGAGTCGATCTCTTCTTCTTCCTCCTCCGAATTATCACCGAAGAGATTCTGCATCATCACAGATCTCTTTACTTCTCCCGCCACCATCTTCGCCTCTCTAGTTTCTCACAGTCGCTCGTCACGGTGATCGTTATCTGAGCTCCGATGTAGCGTTAACTCTTGAAGATTCAATTTTGTGTTTTCGAGTTTATAGAAAGAAAAGAAAACATTAATATTAATAATATACAGATAACGGGCCAGAAATATTTCACAGGCCCAATAAGAGTCCATGATCCAAAATAATAAGGGGCCCACACATTTTCTCACAGGAAACTCCTCAAAAACCCTAGTTTCGTTTTAAGCTTACACCAAAGCACAGCGCCGACGCCGAATCACTAGGAGGAGAAGGAGCAGCAACAATGACAGGCAAGACGGTGAAGGATGTGTCTCCACACGAGTTCGTCAAGGCTTACGCTGCCCATCTCAAGCGCTCCGGCAAGGTAGAATCTCACGATTATAAGCTTTTGGCATGTATCCTTCTTTACTAGCTTGGTGTTTGGGATGAGAGTGCAATGAGAGATGTTGATTTGAAACTTGAAATTGGCCATGAAGTCTACGAATCACTACTGTAAATTTCAGTAAAGTTTGATCCTTTTCTTGTGGGTCTCTTTGCATTTGTCTCTCTGGATGAGATTTCAGTTAGATTGTATTGGTACTGGATGCTTGTTTTGGGTTTATGCTTTAGATTTATACAATATTGTGCCTTTTTGATGTAGATTGAGTTGCCTGCGTGGACAGACATTGTCAAGACTGGTAAACTTAAGGAGCTTGCTCCCTATGACCCTGACTGGTACTACATCAGAGCTGGTATGCATATTCTATTCACTTATGTAATGATGGTTGTGTCTTTTTGTTTCTGAGATTGAGAGTTGTAATCTTTTTTTTTATGTAGCATCCATGGCGAGGAAAGTGTACCTGAGAGGTGGACTTGGTGTTGGTGCGTTCCGTAGGATTTACGGAGGAAGCAAGAGGAACGGAAGCCGTCCTCCTCATTTCTGCAAGAGCAGTGGTGGCGTTGCTCGTCACATTCTTCAGCAGCTTCAGACCATGAACATTGTCGACCTTGACACCAAGGGGTTAGTTGCTTTTATCTTCGTCCTCTCTTATTTGTGTATATTCTTTGGTAGTGTGTAAGTAGGAATAGTAGGAACATGATTTATGACAAGAAAGGTCAATAAAAAGCTGCTTAAAGGTGCAATTGTGACATGAGATTGTCCATACATGACTCACTATATGAAATGTACATGGTTTTGGTGGTACGGCGCTTATGGGATTATAGACTAGCTAAGCTATACTTAATTTTGATGTAACCAGGGGAAGGAAGATCACATCGAGTGGTGAGAGAGATCTTGACCAAGTCGCAGGGAGGATCGCAGCAGAAGCAATCTAAATCAAAGATCATCACAATAGCTGATTGTTCGTTTCCAGAGTTTTTAATGTTTTCGAGTTTAGTTACATGGAATGAGTTGCTTTTGAAATCATGAATGGGATGTAACTTCACATTTTTGTTTTGGCGAGACTTTTTCACCTATTTTGCTCCTTTTTCTTTATTCTCAGCGACTTTTGGCTATATATCTATACTATTAAAACAAAATCTTTATTAGAATTCTGCCATTACTTTTTAATTTATTCACAAAGCTATGCCACTCTTTTTTTAGGCCACTCTCTTTTCTTAGAATAATTTTAATTATTTTTGCTATCTATATATTCAACCAATAAAAAACAAATGCCTATTTTATAGTAACTATCATATATAGCGTAGATTACTATCAATAATTAGTTTTATATTCTTTAGCAATTTCAAAAGGTATGATGGTATCAATAATATTCGGATTTCCTAAACTAAACGATTCTTATGCTATAATATATCTATTCTATTAAAACTCCTATATGACCAATTGATAAAATGTTGTGTCCAATTTAAAAATATAACTGCAATGAATTGATTAAATAGAATATTGTGTTGATATGTTAATAACTGTCACGATCCATGTTTTTGTAACTGCATTGAACTGATTAAATAGAATATATTATTATCTGTAGTGATATAACTGCATCGATCCATATTTTTATAACGGTATCGAACTGAATAACTGCATGAACTATTTGTACACTTCGTAAGTTGGAGTATCTTTACAGTTATATCATTGATATATCTTTTTATAATGATATGTTGATTGTTTCTCATAATCTCGGTTAAGAAGTATAAAATGTAATTATTAAAGTATACACTTTATATTTGTTAAGAAATACAAAAGAAAACACTTATAGTAGTTTTACTTTTTATTTTCACCCTTAATATTGGGAAAGAAAATATATATTCTTTCCGTTCTCAAAAGATCTATGTTTTAGTATTTTCACATTTTTTATTAAACATATTAAAATTTAGCTATAAATGCATAGTTTTTT